>NC_138773.1:220219055-220226555 GCF_965119305.1 Pelophylax lessonae
CTAGGAGGAAGTGATGTCGTGTGTTGGATTGCTTTGTATGTGTTCTTTCGTCTCTGAGCATGCCTAGTCTTGCTCTTAAGATTTTTTTCAGTCGAAATCTGTACTAATAAGACGAAAATCGGACGTTGTATTACAGATGACAAAAATTTTATAGCCTGCACATCAGGATTTTGTCAGCCGAAAGTTGGCTGTCGAAAGCACCATACTAACAATCCGAAAATCGGCAGATCGGTCGTCGGACATATTTTCCCTACAGATTTTCTTATTGTGTATACGGGCCTTTAGGACTCACTCACAAGAATGTTCCTGGCTGTAGACTGCCCTGATCAGTATCTCAGGTACAGCCACTTATTTCTAACTAGTTGTGAACAGGAAGAACAGGAAGCCTGCACAAATCAATGACAGGCAGACACTGTCCGGTTGTTGCTGGCATCTAATCGACCAAGGAGAGATTACATTCGGCTATGGCTGGATGAGCAGCCCTGAACACAGACTGTTTGTATTCTGGCCGTCTGTCCCTAACCGCAGGTGATTTCTCCATGTGCTATTATAAAGTTATATGCAGATAGATGCAGAACCTGTCATTGATTTGTACAGGCTGGATGGCTGCAGCTAATCAGGAAGACCTGTCTGTACCTGCGGCAGAAATACGCTTATATGGGTGGTATACAGGAAGAATGACCATGAGAACGAGCGCTTAATCACTTAAGCCCCGGAAGATTTTACCCCCTTCCTGACCAGGCCCTATTTTGTGATTCGCAACTGCGTGACTTTAACGGACGATTGCGCGGTCGTGCGACGCTGTACCCAAATTAAATTGACGTCCTTTTTTTCCCACAAACGGAGCTTTCTTTTGGTGGTATTTGATCACCTGTGCGTTTTTTTTTTTTACTTTTTGCGCTATAAACAAAAAAAGAGAGACAATTTTGAAAAAATAACAATATTTTTCACATTTTTTATATGAAATTCCCCCCCAAAGAATGTAAAAATCAAAATTTTTTAACATTTTAGGCCAATTTGTTTTCTGCTACATATGTTTGGTAAAAAAAAACGCAATAAGCGTATTTTGATTGGTTTGCGCAAAAGTTATTGCGTTTACTAACTAAGGGAAAGATTTCTGTCATTTTTGGTGGGTTTTTTTTAACAAGTAATGGCGGCGATCTGCGTTTTTTTTTTGCGGGACTGCGACATTGCGGCGGACAGATCGGACCCTTGACTGACATTTTTTACACTTTTGGGGTTACCAGTGACATTACTACAGTAATCAGTGCTATACATATGCACTGTTACTGTAAAAATGACACTGGCAGGGAAGGGGTTAACTTCATTGGTGATGCAGAGGTTAAGTGTGTCCCTAGGGGCGTGCTTCTAACTGTAAAGGGGTGTGGCTAGTGATGTAAGCACAGAGACATACGATCCTACATAGCAGGATCGTATTATCTCTGTTCTTGCATCAGGGAGAATGACAGGCGGCTTTGTTCACATCAGCCGCCTGCCTTTCTCCCTCTCCACGGGGAGATCGCGAGTGGTCGGCGGACATCGGGTCCGCCGGTCACACGCGTGGACTTGTTAGGGAACGAGCAGGGGCAGTGGCACGCCTCCGGCGGCGCGCGCTCGCCCCCTAGAGGCTCACAGGCTAGCGACGTAGTACTACGTCACTTTGCCTGTACGGGGCTGACCGCCACAGTAAATAGTCATGCGGCGGTTGGCAAGTAAGCACAAAATGCATTCAATAATTGCACACGGGGTCCTTTGCACTTTGTAGCAAGCCTAATACTCTCTAACCTTACTGGGCAGTGGCATGTAAAATATTCCGAGTAGCCTTGTGTCCTGTAAAGTTTATTTGATCTCTGAGTGTGATGAAGTAAGGTGAACTTTCCCCCAACAATATAGTTTATATATATTCTGCTGTAAATATGCTACCAATGTTGCTGGTGAGTGGTCTGTATATTTGTATTCTGCTAGATAGCTGATGGTACTTCATTCATGTACCTAGTGGATTATTTTTAGGGATAAAGAAAGAATTATATAATACATCAAAAATAGAGAGAGTGCACCAGTGTTGTAAGACCCTATGAGACAGTTTATTACTAAAAAAGTAACAGAATTTACTGCCAAACATCAAGTGGCAAAAGGGAGGTTTTACTAAAACCAGAGACAACAGTGGTTCGCAATAGCTTTGTATCATCTGTCACAGCCATAGGTAGGAGAAATGTTTCTCTGCCAGAGTCCCAGACAACAGTGACGATCCAGCAGGTGATCAAACCCAGTCCACCTCTTGTTTTCTAAATGCCAATGTAATATGCCTTGTTTATACTTGCGATTACATACAAGTGTTTATAGGGCATTTGTAAATGCAAAGCAATACTTTTAGTGCCGGTGTTGTAAAATTTTGTCGGACCCGTGAAAAAATCGGACCTCGTCACTTCCGGGGACAGAGCATCACAAAACAGCTGATGGGAGTCGTCCGTGCGCATGCGGAGTCGTCCGTGCGCATGCGCAGAAGACATTTTTCGAGGTTTGGCAAAATTATAACAGAGAGCGGACAGCTGACTGAGAGAAGGCGGGGCTGAGGTGGGACGGAAGACACCGTTGCGTCATCTGCAGAGCTGAATAGAGGAGGCGGGACGGAGGTGCGGCCGTGTAATAAATGCAGGGCTTTAGCCGCACCTCCGTTCCCGCCTCCTCTATTCAGCTCTGCAGATGACGCGGCGGTGTCTTCCATCCCACCTCAGCCCTGCCTTCTCTCAGTCACCTGCCCGCTATGTGGTATAATTTTACCAAACCAAGATAATGTCTTGTGCGCATGCGCACTTGAGCCTCCCATCAGCTGTTTCATGACGTAGGGTAACCGGAAGTGACGAGGTCCGATTTTTTCATGGGTCCGAGAAAATTTTAGAACACCGGTTCACACTAGGTCACTCCGACTTGGCGCGACTTGCACGGACTTCATAAAATGAATGTCAATGCAAGTCGCCTCAGGTCGCCCCGAAGTAGTACAGGACCCTTTTTCTAAGTCGGAGCGACTTGTGTCGCTCCTATTAGAACCGGTCCTGTACTACTCAATGACCGCGACGGTGCATGACTTGCCAGGCTGACCAAGTCGCCTGACAAGTCGTATTAGTGTGATAGTATGTGTAGCATCCTCCTAGATAGGTGCTAGGTAGGGAGTATAGTTTGCTCTTCCTGCTTATCAGGAGAGCAGTAGGTTACATAGTTACATAGTTACATAGTAGGTGAGGTTGAATAAAGACAATAGTCCATCCAGTTCAACCTGTGTAGGCATGTGTGGCTGTAATCATCTCCCATACCCCTGAATGTTCTGATCCTTGAGATGTAAGTCTAAGAGTCTTTTGAAAGCCACCATACTACCCGCAGAAACCACCTCTTGTGGTAGAGAATTCCACAATCTTGTTGCCCTAACAGTAAAGAACCCCCCGCGTTGCCTGAGGTTAAAACGCTTCTCCTCTAATCGCATTGTATGCCCTCGAGTCCTCATGCAATCCCTTCGAATGAACAGCTTTTTTTCTAAGCTGGGATCCCCATTAAGATATTTATAAATTGCTATCATGTCCCCCCTCAGACGTCTCTTCTCCAGGGAGAATAAATCGAGCGATTGTAGACGCTCTTCATAGTCAAGGTCCTCCAATCCCCTAATTAGTTTAGTTGCCCTTCTCTGGACTCTCTCCAGCTCCAACACATCCCTCCTGAGGACTGGCGACCAGAACTGGACGGAATACTCCAGATGCGGTCGGACCAGAGTTTTATAAAGTGGAAGGATTATAGTCTTATCTCTGGAATGCATCCCTTTCTTTATGCATGCTAATATTCTGTTGGCTTTGGAAGCTGCTGCTTGACATTGCATGCTGTTTCCTAATCTATCATCAACCAATACTCCCAGATCCTTCTCCATTTTTGATTCCCCCAAGGGCTCCCCTCCTAACGTGTATTGTGATTTTATGTTTTTAGTCCCCAAGTGCAAAACCTTACACTTCTCCACGTTAAACCTCATTTGCCATGTCGTTGCCCACTCTGTTATTTTGTCCAGGTCATTCTGCAGGATATCTGCTTCATGTTGTGAAGTTATTGCCCTGCCCAATTTTGTGTCATCTGCAAAAACTGATATCGAACTACTGATCCCGACCTCAATGTTGTTTATGAATAAATTGAACAAGGTTGGTCCCAGGACTGAGCCTTGGGGGACCCCGCTTACCACCTCAGACCAGTCTGAGTATGCGCTGTTTATTACTACCCTTTGGACCCGCCTTTTTAGCCAGTTCCGTATCCAAGAGCAAACCCTGCTATCGATACCTGCAGACCTTATTTTATAAATTAAGCGCTTGTGGGGAACTGTATCAAACGCCTTAGCGAAATCCAAGTACACCACATCCACTGGTCTCCCCCTATCTAGCTCACAGCTCACCTCCTCGTAGAATGTAAGGAGATTGGTTTGACAAGAACGCCCATTTGTAAACCCGTGCTGATTACTGCTGATGATGTTGTTGTCCTTAGCAAACTCTACAATATAGTCCCTTATCATCCCCTCCAGAAGTTTACATACTACTGATGTCAAACTGACAGGCCTATAATTTCCCGGGATATGCCTCTGGCCCTTTTTGAATATTGGAATCACGTTAGCTTTCTTCCAATCCCCTGGTACATCTCCTGTCCTAATACTGTCAGCAAAGATCAGGAACAGTGGTCTCGATATAACTTTACTGAGTTCCTTGAGTACTCTCGGATGTATACCATCCGGTCCTGGTGATTTGTTTGTGTTAAGTTTATCCAGCCTTTCCCTGATTTCCCCCTCTGTTAGCCATGGTGGCAAGTCCTGTTTATTACTACTAACCATACAGTCATGGTCAGTGTACCCCTCCTTTTCCTGTGTAAAGACTGACGAGAAAAAAGCATTTAGCACGGTTGCTTTTTCAGTGTCCTCTGTAACCATCCTCCCATCATTGTTAATTATGTGTGCAATATGCTCTGCCTTAGTTTTTTTGCTGTTGATATATTTAAAGAATTTCTTTGGGTTTTTTTTACTATCCTCCGCTATTTGTCTCTCAAAGTTGATTTTAGCCATCTTGATTTCTTGTTTACTTTTCTTATTTGCCTCCTTGTATTGCTCGAAAGCCGATACTGTGCCCTCTGATTTATACTTCTTGAAGGCCAATTTTTTCCCCCTAATAAGTTTTATGACGCTACAGTTTAGCCAGCCAGGTTTGGCTTTGTCTCTTCTAAATTTATTTCCCATAGGAATGCACTGCAAGATGCCTTTGCCTAATATGTTCCTAAAGCATTCCCATTTTTCCTCTGTGGTCAGGGATCCCAGGGTTTGGTCCCAGTTTACCTTTTCCATCATTGAGTACAATTTTGGAAAGTTTGCCCTTCTGAAGTTTAGGGTTCTTATGTTCCCCACTTGTCTTGTTATGTTGTTATTTACACTAAATGTGATCATCCTGTGATCGCTAGAGCCCAGGTTGTCCTGGACTCCTACCTCCGAGATTATGTCTGGGTCATTAGTGAGCAATAGATCCAGGACTGCGTTTTCTCTGGTGGGGGAATCCACCAACTGTGACATGTAATTATCCAGTAAGGTTTCCGTGAATAGGCGGGCCTTCTGTGAGTGTGCAGTCCCCTCTTCCCAGTCAATGTCGGGGTAATTTAAGTCCCCCAATACGATGACTGATCCCAATTTTGCCACTTTACCCATTAGTGCTAAAAATTCCAGCTCTACCTCCTCCCCTTGGTTAGGTGGCCTATAGCAAACCCCCACAATTACTTTCCCCTTTTCTCCTTCCCTATGGAGTTCAACCCACACAGATTCTAAATCCATGCTCATCCCATCCGTAATGTCACTCCTTTCTGTCACCTTTATATTGTTCTTGACATAGAGACATACCCCTCCCCCTCTTTTTCCGACCCTGTCCTTCCGGTACACCGAATACCCTTGGATATTGGCCAGCCAGTCATGTGAGGGGTCGAACCAAGTCTCTGTTATTCCCACAAGGTCTATGTCCTCCTCATGTACTAACATTTCCAACTCATCCATTTTATTAGCTAGGCTCCTGGCATTAGCATATACACCTCTTAGTTTTAAGGAAGTTAAGCGCAATTGGCGGTTATGTTTATTCCTGTTTGGTCTGAGGTTCTCCCGCACAGACCTGCCAATTGACCTTGTGGACCTACTGTCGCTGCTGACACTACAGCTGCCTTCAGTCCTCTGCTTCCTCCTGACTGACTCTACTTCTGAGCCCTCCCCCCCGCCTCCTAGTTTAAAAGCCCCTCCAACTTGGTGGCCATCTTTCTCCCCAAAAGAGCTGTACCGTCCCCATTAAGGTGCAGCCCATCCTTGTCAATGCAAGTCGCCTCAGGTCGCCCCGAAGTAGTACAGGACCCTTTTTCTAAGTCGGAGCGACTTGTGTCGCTCCTATTAGAACCGGTCCTGTACTACTCAATGACCGCGACGGTGCATGACTTGCCAGGCTGACCAAGTCGCCTGACAAGTCGTATTAGTGTGATAGTATGTGTAGCATCCTCCTAGATAGGTGCTAGGTAGGGAGTATAGTTTGCTCTTCCTGCTTATCAGGAGAGCAGTAGGTAAAACCTAGTTGCTCTATCTGCTTAACAGGGAAGCAGGATTTCTAGTCAGGCCTGTTGCATTTGTCTATGTGTTATTCATCTGGTCTGAGGGAGTGTCCCCATTGTGTCCAATAGGGGAGCCTGTTGGACAGTGGAGGAAACCCAGCCAGTGACGCACAGGCTTTGTAACTGTCCCAATGGGTTGGCACAGAGAGTGGTGCATCCTGGGATAGATTATAAAAGCCAAGGGCACATGTGAAAGGGTGCCTTTGGGCGAGAAGCCAGGTCCCAGGAGGAGGATGACAGCCTAGTGAACCAGTGGTTTGGCTGAACCCAGAGGTCCAGTGAACTGTCTGTGGAGGTGAAGGCAGGGCAGAGTGTCTGTGAGTACAGGGGAGCTGGCCAAAGGGTCTGCCCAGGAAGGGGACCACTTCAGTGGCTAGAGTCAGCGGGCAGTCGTCAGCACACAGGCAGTGATAGTAAAGGTGGTGCCAAGTTGTTACCCCTGAAGAGAATATTCAAACAGGAACAGTCTATTTATCTTCACTTCTGTGGTAAGGTGAAGCATCGGCCTTGCCGCACACTACAGATCATTGTCCTCAACTTTGTGCATAGTTCATAGTTGGAGTATCCTACTCATCCGATCTCCCATCCCAGTTCTAAATAAAACACAAAAACAAAATCTTCAGGACTGATTATTGTCTGAGCCAAGAACTGTTACTGCGGTTTATCTACTGTCAGTTGCTAATGGTAACCCAGGGGACCCAAGAAAGTGTAATTCTCAGCAGCTCTCTAGGGGGCAGTGCTACATAAAATTTACACTGTGGGGTTGAGTTACTAAAACTGGAGAGGGCAGTTCTGCATAGGAACCAATCAGCTTCTAAATTCAGCTTGGTTAATTAAGCTTTAACAATAACATCT
>NC_138773.1:220231555-220314686 GCF_965119305.1 Pelophylax lessonae
TACTTCCGACAACCGACTGCGACTTTTCAGCCGAACAAAATCTGGTGTGCATGCTATAAAATTTTTGTTGGCCGTCAACAGAACGGCCGATTGTTCATCAGTCAGTACAGATTTCGGCAGACAAAAATCAGTTGAACAAGACTGGGCATGCTCAGAGAAGAAAAAACACACGGAAAGTTAACCAGCACATGACATCACTTCTGCAGTTGGTTGTTGTTGGCCTACAAAATTCGTGTGCAGTCTAGAGCACATTTCAACCAACACAACAACACTGGACAAAAGACGGGCGATCGGTCAGCCATCAATCGGTGCGTGTGTACAAGGCTTAAGTGAAGTCATCTAGCATCCTTCTGTTTCTAGGACATAAATGGCCTTTCAGTGAAGCCACCTAGCATCCTCCTGTTGCTAGGACATAGGTGGCCTTTCAGTGAAGGCACCTAGCATCCTTCTGTTGCTAGGATGTAGGCGGCCTTTCAATGAAGTTGCCTAGCATTCTTAAAGCGGTAGTATCCCGCTTTTTGACACTTTTACCTACAGGTAAGCCTATAATAAGGCTTACCTGTAGGTACAAATAATATCTCCTAAACCGGCACGGTTTTGGAGATATTTACAGTGCATGCAGCCGCTTGCACGAGCGGCGCATGCGCTCTGAAGGTCCGGGGGGACCTTCAATTAGTTTGCCGGAGCTTGCCGGAAAAATCACTCCCGCCAATCTCCCGCAAATCTTCCGGCCAATCAGCGCGCTGGAGCCGCCGAACCCGGAAGAGACTGCGAGGGATCATGTCAGCGCCCGCAGCGATGTCCGGGGGTCCGTGTCGGGGCTTCGTTTTAAGGTAAGTTACACATAATGGGCTAGTATGCGATGCATACTAGCTCATTATGCCTTTGTCTTGCAGGTTTATTTTTTTACAGGGTTTACAACCGCTTTAAGTTTCTAGGATGCAGGTGGCTTAAAAATGTTGTGCTTCTGTTGTAAACTTAATAGTTTTCTTACAAACCTTTACATGTGTACATGCGCAAATTACTATAGACAGCTTTTTTATTTTTTTAAATTCTTTTATTGATTTGTACACTGTGTATGTTTTTTTTTTCACCTTTTACAGGTATACAGCTGTGTGCAATGACCTATAGAATACCCCATACCCTGAGGAAGCTACATGGCCCTGGGGCACAACGTGTAGAGGCGGGGCTTGCAGACATCATGGAGTGTCTGTTACACAAGAGAGATTGGTAAATACACTACCTGGGAACATTGAATCGAGTACTGTATCAAGTTAAATTACTATTGTGTCATGCTGTGTGTAGTCTGGTGTACTGGCAGCACCATGAATATGTGTGTTCTAATTAGATGTTTTATTAAAGATTCATGGTTTTAAAAGGATTAGACACTATGTCTGTTCTTCTTTTATCTTACTCTGGCTGAATAGAGGAGATATTCTAGGACCTAATGCCCCGTACACACGTACGGATCGTCGGCCGAACGATCGGCCGTCTTTTGTCCAGGGCTGTCGTGTCTGTTGAAAACTGCAAAAGACTGCACACGAATTTTGTCGGCCAACAACAGCCGACAGCAGAAGTTATGTCATGTGATGGTTAACTTTCCGTGTGTTTTTTCTTTTCTGAGCATGCCCAGTCTTGCAAATCTGCTGATTGTCGGCCGAATTCTGTACTGACTGGCGAACAATCGGCCGTTCTGGTGTTGGCCAACAAAAATTTTAATGCCTACATGACAGATTCTTTTCGGCCGAAAGTGCGCTGTCGGCTGTCGGAAGCATCATACTAACAAGCCTACAATCGGCAGATCGGTCGTCGGCCGAATATTTAGGGCCGACAATCGGTACGTGTGTACGAGGCATAAGTAAATATTCTGTGTTACCCATTGGAACAGCATCTAGAGATCCCCTGCAGGAGGAAAAAGGCTTATTTAGACCAATTCTGTGGTCATATGCCCCAGGTGAGGGCACATCAGGTGGCTGGTTACTCACTATTGCATGAAGGTCTTGTCTGCAGATTGGTGGATATTTAAGAATAAATACCTTTCCCTTTGGGAATTGTAGGGAATGTATTGCATATTACAACTGCTGGATTTTGTAACTTAAGTCCCACATTAACCACTTAACCCCCGGAAGATTTTACCCCCTTCCTGACCAGGGCCTATTTTGCGATTCAGCACTGCGTGACTTTAACAGACAATTGCGCGGTCCTGCGACGCTGTACCTAAACGAATTTGATGTCCTTTTTTTCCCACAAACAGAGCTTTCTTTTGGTGGTATTTGATCACCTGTGCGATTTTTACTTTTTGCGCTATAAACAAAAAAACAGGGTCAATTTTGCAAAAATAACAATATTTTTCACATTTTTCTATATGAAATTCCCCAAAAAAAAAAAAAGTAAAAATCAAATTTTTTTAACATTTTGGGCCAATTTTTTTTTTTTACCAAATGTTTGGTAAAAAAAATCGCAAAAAAGCGTATTTTGATTGGTTTGCGCAAAAGTTATTGCGTTTACTAACTAAGGGAAAGATTTTTGTCATTTTTGTTGTTTTTTTTTAACGCGTAATGGCGGCGATCTGCGATTGTTTTGCGGGACTGCGACATTGCAGGGGAAAGATCGGACCCTTGACTGACATTTTTGACACTTTTGGGGTTACCAGTGACATTTCTACAGTAATCAGTGCTATACATATGCACTGTTACTGTAAAATTACACTGGCAGTGAAGGGTTTAACTTTTTTTGAGAGGGAGGGGTTATGTGTGTCCCTAGGGGCGTGATTCTAACTGTGATTGGCTGCGGCTTGAGATGTAGGAACAGTGATCAACGGTCCTACATAGTAGAACCATATGATCACCATGGTGCCGTATGCAGAACTTCAAGAAAAGGTATATAAAATACCTAACCTAAATTAATTAAATAATTTAAATAATTAAATAACTCGACACTACACTTGCATTGATGAAAATGGCCACGGCCTTTTTATTAAATCATATTAAGATGTTTGTGGGAATGACAACATAACATAGTATAGCTTGGCCATAGAGCCCAAATTAACCACTGTACTAAAACATATAATATATAAAATACTATAGTCCAGCCCAGTGGCGGCCCGTGCATAGGGGGCGCCAGGGCGCCGCCCCCCTACCCCTAAAAAAAAGAAAAAAAAAAAGAAAAAAAAAATGACAAAGCGAACAAATAAAGTTGTAAAAAAAAAAATTGGGTTCGCCGGCCTCTGTCATGGAACTGGTGGCTAGGGGGGGGGGGGGTGGGGTTTACGTCCCAGAAGAGGCGCCGATTGGCTGCCTTCTGGGGGCGTAACCTGGGCGCAAGTCTTTGCGATTGGACACCCCCACTTTCTGATATCCTGGCTGTGATTGGTCCAGTCTCTAGCCTGGACCAATCATCATTCAGGACATCCGATCCCTGACGTCACAATGGGGGCGGTGCCGATGCGTGAGTCAGTCACTCACCGTCACCGGCGCTCGGAGGACGAGGGAGAAGTCGCTCACCTTCCCGCCACCGCAGAGAGGACGAACTGGATCGAGGAGGGAAGAACCCGCCGCCGCCGCCAGGTAAGTGCATTAAATTGAAGGGAGCACGCACGCTGGTCTCTGCATTGATTGGGGGACAATGCTGTGGGTACTCTGCATTTATTGGGGTACAATGCTGTGGGTACTCTGCATTTATTGGGGTACAATGCTGTGGGCACTCTGCATTTATTGGGGTACAATGCTGTGGCACTCTGCATTTATTGGGGTACAATGCTGTGGGCACTCTGCATTTATTGGGGTACAATGCTGTGGCACTCTGCATTTATTGGGATACAATGCTGTGGCACTCTGCAATCATTGGGGTACAATGCTGGGGACACTCTGCATTTATTGGGGTACAATGCTGTGGGCACTCTGCAATCATTGGGGTACAATTCTGTGGGCACTCTGCATTTATTGGGGTACAATGCTGTGTCACTCTGCAATCATTGGGGTACAATTCTGTGGCACTCTGCAATCACTGGGGTACAATGCTGTGGGCACTCTGCAATCATTGGGGTACAATGCTGTGGGCACTCTGCATTTATTGGGGTACAATGCTGTGTCACTCTGCAATCATTGGGGTACAATTCTGTGGCACTCTGCAATCATTGGGGTACAATGCTGTAGGCACTCTGCAATCATTGGGGTACAATGCTGTGGGCACTCTGCAATCATTGGGGTACAATGCTGTGGCACTCTGCAATCATTGGGGTACAATTCTGTGGCACTCTGCAATCATTGGGGTACAATGCTGTGGCACTCTGCAATCATTGGGGTAAAATTCTGTGGCACTCTGAAATCATTGGGGTACAATTCTGTGGCACTCTGCAATCATTGGGGTACAATGCTGTGGGCACTCTGCAATCATTGGGGTACAATGCTGTGGGCACTCTGCAATCATTGGGGTACAATTCTGTGGCACTCTGCAATCATTGGGGGACAATGCTGTGGGCACTCTGCAATCATTGGGGGACAATGCTGTGGGCACTCTGCAATCATTGGGGGACAATGCTGTGGGCACTCTGCACAGTGTTCATTGCATTGAAGGGGGCACAGCACAGTGTTTATTGCATTGAAGGGGGCACAGCACAGTGTTTATTGCATTGAAGGGGTCACAGCACAGTGTTTATTGCATTGAAGGGGGCACAGCACAGTGTTTATTGCATTGAAGGGGTCACAGCACAGTGTTTATTGCATTGAAGGGGGCACAGCACAGTGTTTATTGCATTGAAGGGGGCACAGCACAGTGTTTATTGCATTGAAGGGGGCACAGTACAGTGTTTATTGCATTGAAGGGGGCACAGCACAGTATTTATTGTATTGAAGGGGGCACAGCACAGTGTTTATTGCATTGAAGGGGGCACAGCACGGTGTTTATTGCATTGAAGGGGGCACAGCACGGTGTTTATTGCATTGAAGGGGGCACAGCACAGTGTTTATTGCATTGAAGGGGGCACAGCACGGGTTTATTGCATTGAAGGGGGAACAGCACAGTGTTTATTGCATTGAAGGGGGCACAGCACAGTGTTTATTGCATTGAAGGGGGAACAGCACAGTGTTTATTGCATTGAAGGGGGCACAGCACAGTGTTTATTGCATTGAAGGGGGCACGCACGCTGGTCTCTGCATTGAAGGGGGCACGCACGCTGGTCTCTGCATTGAAAGGGGGCATAGCACAGTGTTCATTGCATTGAAGGGGGCACAGCACAGTGTTTATTGCATTGAAGGGGGCACGCACGCTGGTCTCTGCATTGAAAGGGGGCACAGCACAGTGTTCATTGCATTGAAGGGGGCACAGCACAGTGTTCATTGCATTGAAGGGGGCACAGCACAGTGTTCATTGCATTGAAGGGGGCACGCACGCTGGTCTCTGCATTGAAAGGGGGCATGTACGCTGGTCTCTGCATTGAAAGGGGGCATATACCATCTCTTGTACCATGACCTGTGCCATGCCTATACCATATCTGTGCCATGCCTATACCATCTACTGTACCATCACCTATGCCATCACCTGTGCCATGCCTGTACCATGACTTCAAAGTCACGCAATTTTTTTACTGCGTTTTTTGGCGCAAAGCAATACCTATTACATTTTTCTTTTTGCGCCCCCCCAAAAATTTTGAGCACCAGCCGCCACTGGTCCAGCCCAAAAGCTCAGACTATACCAAATATTTGAAAACATCCCACACCAATAAAAGACCGTGACAAAAAACATACAAAGGGGGGGGGGCGGGAAGGACAAATCTTCTTACTTCTGAATGCTGCTCCCGCTGACTGGAATCCAACGGTTATCTCCCCTCCTTATATAGGAAAATTTTACATCCTACTGTAACTGATTACTTCAAATTGGACCAATCCCATGTTATGAAATTATATGGACTAATTAAATACTAGGCTTATTAACCAATTGTTAATGAACTATAATAACCAATTAAATTGTGTATATTACAACCAATAACACCTTCTCTCTCTTTTTTTTTTTTTATATTAACTGTCATGCTACGTCCCCATGAATGAATGTCAGGTACATTTTGACCTGCCCTTCATTTTTATTCCTACACAGGGGAGAATGACAGGCTGCTTGTTTATATTAGCCGCCTGCCTTTCTCCCGCTCTAACGGACGATTGCGAGTGACTGGCGGACATCGGGTCCACCAGTCACACGCGCGGGGGGGTCCGTGACCACGCGGGAGCGGGAGCGCACCTCCGGCGGCGCGCGCTTGCTCCCTAGACCCCCACAGGCTAGCGACGTAGCCCTACGTCGCTTTGCCTGTGAGGGGCTGACCGCCGACGTAAATAGTGGTTAAGGGAGATTCAGAAAGTGTAGCTTCACTTTTTATGGACATTTTGGGAATTTATGCCTAATGTTTGATGTACAATTTCACAATGTTTTGATAATATTATTTGTTTTTAGAGAGACCTATATTGCATCCTTAACGATAATACAGATTTAAAGAGATAGCAACAATTTTTGTTAATATATTTAGGGCACTTTGCACATAGGAGAGTGGCATCACTTAAGTTATTTATACTCACCGGCCACTTTATCAGGTACACCTGTTAAATCGCTTGGTAATGCTAATCAGCAAATCACATGGCAGCAACTCAATGCTTTTGGGCATCTGGACATGGTGAAAATGGCTTGCTGAAGTTCAAACAACATCAGAATGGGGAAGAAAGGGGATTTAATTGACTTTGAACGTGGTATGTTTGTTAGTGCCAGGCAGGTTGGTCTGAGTATTTCAAGAACTGCTAATCTACTGGGAATGTCACGCACAACAATCTCTAGGGTTCTCAGAGAATGGTCCGAAAAAGAGAAAATATCCAGTGAGTGGCAGTTGTGTGGATG
This sequence comes from Pelophylax lessonae, assembly GCF_965119305.1. NCBI lineage: Eukaryota > Metazoa > Chordata > Amphibia > Anura > Ranidae > Pelophylax > Pelophylax lessonae. Next base: position 220,238,432 of record NC_138773.1, read on the forward strand.
AAAATGCCTTGTTTATGTCAGAGGTGAGAGGAGAATGGGCAGACTGGTTTGAGATGACAGAAAGGAAATAGTAATGCAAAAAACAGCTTCTGCAAGCTATGCAGGAAAACATCTCTGAGCACACAATACATCAGACCAGTGTTGCCAACCCCCCGGAGGGAAATTTACTGGCAGAACGTCCAAAATTTACGGACGGCACCAATTTTTTACTGACATGGCAAAAATGTACATAAACAGGCTGTTTTCAGTGCTAAACCGTGCAAATATCAATACTTAAACTATAAACATGTAGATAGTGCTATTAGGAATGTGTTTAGGTTAAACAAAAGTCAAAAACCATATTTCTCCATTTCAATGAAGGTCAGATTAATATAACCCAGCCAGCACAGCGTTCCCCCATATATCAGAGTGTGGAGGATTTCCCCTTACAGTGTAACTCTGACATAAAGAGGAATGCTGCAGATCTTGATTTAAGGGGGAACTCTGATTCAAGTGGGTGCTCTGGTGACCAGAAACCGCCTTATTTCAGAGTCCACTGCATTCCCCTTTACATCAGAGTTCCCTTTTACATCAGGGTTTGCAGAGTTCCCCTTCGCACTGTAAGGGGAGAATCCTGCAGACTCTGATGTAAAGGGGAACCCCAGGAACTCTGATGTGGGGGGCAATCAGTGACCAGAGACCACCTTCCACAGAGTGACTACATTAAGATATGGGGGGGATTACTAATATAGAGGGATCTTTATATCAGTGCCCCCTTACATCAGTGACCCCCCCATCAGACTGGTCTGTCGGCGCTGTCACTGACCTCCTCTCAGGTGCACTGTGCAGGGCTCAGTCAGACGGTTCTGGTCTCCACTTTGCAGGCCCCACACATCTGACTTCTCCAGTGACCCCCATTCCAGCGGCGCTCTCAGTCTTGACTCCTCTGCAGACTCCCCTGCAGACATGATAAAAGACAAGAGATGGTCAGAGACTGCAGACATGGTACAGGAGGTGGTCAGAGACTGCGGACATGGTACAGGAGGTGGTCAGAGACTGCGGACATGGTACAGGAGGTGGTCAGAGACTGCGGACATGGTACAGGAGGTGGTCAGAGACTGCTGACATGGTACAGGAGGTGGTCAGAGACTGCAGACATGGTACAGGAGGTGGTCAGAGACTGCAGACATGGTACAGGAGGTGGTCAGATATCCTTATAACGATGGGCAAATTTGGTTATGCCCACCTAAATCCCCCAACACCACCCTCTGCTGGCCCCCTGTAAATATTATGAAGGAATATTCAAAAATGTATAATATCTACATATCTGTATAATGCTGCTTTTATAAATATGCAGAACCTGATTAGGCTGAGATTGTGTATTGCATTTCACAATGATGTCACCACAACATGTTTCAGGCATCAGGAGAGGTGGTTAATAAGCTTACAGGTAAAGGAAAGGAAAGGGAGGACAATGTTATGGACTGGAGGTGGGGAGGTGATAGGGAGGTTTCAGAGTTGCAGGCTCAGACTAGTGGTGTCACCCTACAGACTATTTACAGTATGGCGGATGGACTGCGCAAGCAGTTAACATGGTAACCCTGCCATTAACTTTCTGCCCTACGGTGACAACCATACTGAGAAGTGTTGTCATGCTAGGGCAGGCAATTTGTTAGAGGAATAACAGATGATGTCAAGTGTAAAGTTCAGAACCACAATGACTATATGCTGTAGGAGCATTAAATCTTACAATGTCTGTTCAACAGATAGGGAAAAAACTTTAAAACTTAAGGGGAAAAAAAAAAACTTGTAGAGGTTCTTTTCTTTTGGTCAGCCATACGTTAGACGCAGCATCCACAAAAACCACCTTGGGAATGTCCAGCCTCAGGAGTGCAGAAAGATGTCAGCCACCAGGCAGACTATTTAATATAAAATAAGCATCCACTTACATATAAAAACAGGAATGTCAGCCACAGCAAGGGAGCCGTGTCAATCAGCTCACAGGGAGCAGCATAGTGACAGGTGGAGGAGGAAAAGAGCCAGGATTTACAGGCTCTTATACGGTATATACAGGCAGCTAGCAATAGCAACTCACAAGGGACTCTGGACTGGAGACCATCCGTGATCCGTGCGTCCAGCAGCATCTTCTAGTCTGTCCTGTCCAGTCCACTCCAAGTCCACACTCCACACTGTCACTGGCGCAGTTGCAGTGGCGCCTGGCGGGCGGCCGGCGGGAAGACTTGAATGACGGCGGGGGCGGAGGCGGGCGCAGGCGCAGTGCGAGCCTGCATCTCTTCTCAGCGAGTCCGAGAGAACTCGGGAATCTCTGGAGTCCGGAACTGCGCGCCGCACATGCGCAGTTCTGACCTTGCCGCCGCCGCCGTAGATTTACGGGCACTTTTCTCCTGCTACGGGCATTTACGGGCAGGAGAAAAGTGCCCTGATTTTACGGGCTGTCCGTAAATCTACGGGCGGTTGGCAACACTGCATCAGACCTTGAAGCAGATGGGATACAGCAGCAGAAGACCACTCCAGGTGCCACTCCTGTCAGCTAAGAACAGGAAAATGAGGCTACAATTCGCACAGGCTCACCAAAATTGGACAATTAAAAGACTGGAAAAACGTTGCCTGGTCTGATAAGTCTTGATTTCAGCTGCAACATTCAGATGGTAGGGTCAGAATTTGGCATAAACAACATGAAAGCATGGATCCATCCTGCCTTGTATCAATGGTTCAGGCTGGTTGTGATGGTGTAATGGTGTAGGGAATATTTTTTGCCACACTTTGGGCCCCTTTAGTACCAACTAAGCATCGTTTAAATGCCACGGCCCACCTGAGTATTGTTACTGACCATGTCCAGGACTACAGTGTACCCATCTTCTGATGGCTCCTTCCAGCAGGATAATGCACAATGTCACAAAGCTCAAATCATCTTAACCTGGTTTCTTGAAAATGACAATGGGTTCACTGTACTCCAATGGTCTCCACAGTCACCAGATCTCCATCCAATAGCGCACCTTTGGGATGTGGTTGAACAGGTGATTTGCATCATGGATGTGCAGCCAACAAATCTGCAGCAACTGCTTGATTCTATCATGTAAATATGGACCAAAATCGCTGAGGAATGTTTCCAACACCTTGTTGAATCATTGCCATGAAAAATTAAGGCAGTTCTGAAGGCAAAAAGGGGGTCCAGGGTAGTACTAGTGTAGCACCCTCCTAGGTAGGTGCTAGTGAGAAAGTATAGTTTTGAGCTCTGTCTGCTTATCAGAAGGGCTGCAGGTACATCTATATTATTTTCTGCCTACCAGAGAGCAGGATCTGTTAGTGAGGTCTACTCATTGTGCTCAGAGTGCAACTCATTCTGTCTACAGAGTGTTTCACACTGGTCCAATAGGGAGGCATGTTGGACAGTGGGAGCAAACCTGACGAATGAGTGCATAGGCTTTTGATACAGTCCTGATGACTGCCAGAGGGAAAGTTTCCTCGGTGCATGTTGAAATACTGTATAAAAGCCAGAAGCACATGTGCTCAAGGTCTTTCTTTGCGGAGCGGAGTCCCTGAGGGAGGGGGCGGCTGCCTCCTCCTCTGTAGAGGGTCGTCCTGAGGGCCGGAAGAGTAGCAGTGAGGAGTTGAACCCAGAGGTCCAGGGAAGCTGAATGAAAGGGGAGACACTGGAGGATTTGTCTCTCGTGTCAATGGGCCTGACCTGAGGGAGGTCACCCCTGCTCCTAGGATAGTCAGTGGACGGGTGTCAGCGGGAAGAGGATGCTAGTGAGAGTGTCCTGAAGATAGTCGTCAAGTCGTCTTGTTAGAGAGCAAAGAGAACAAGAGACTTAACCCCATCCACCCTAGTGGCAGGGTGGATTAACAGCCTGGCTGTTCCATATTTTCCAACAGAACCCTGAAGATTGAAGTCCTCAATCAATGTGAATAGTTCAATCGTAGTATCCCATTATTCCCTTCTCCTATCCCAAATTACCAATAAACAACAAAACAAACAACACCCCTGGACTGTTTATTCATGTGAAATGCCATACGGAACAAGGAGGGATTCAGAGACTTGTTAGTGCCAGTTCACATTGCTGCGATCACAGAGATTGCGTGTAATTCGGAGTGCACTGCTCCTAAAATTACATGCGATCTCTGTGCGGTGCAAATTCAGCCATACAGTATGTATGGCTAAATTCGCACCACAATCGCACCTAACTCGCACAGGACCCTTTTTTGGTCCGCAGCAGAATCGGATCGCATGGTAGTTCACATTAGTGCGATCCGATTCTGTGCGAACTTTCAGATCGCACTGCGATATGCGACCTGATCTGGGGGTGTCGTTAACTTTTAATTGACACCCCCAGCGTATCGCATATGGCAGTGTGAACTGCCAGGGGTGCGGATGCGATGCAGGAACACGCTGTATATTCGCAGCTTTCCCGCATCGCAGAAATGTGAACCGGCACTTAAAGTAAATATGTGCTGGTAACCAGGGGAGCCGGTCAAGACACTATTCAGGAGTTCCTGCGGGGGCAGTGCTACACTAGCAAGGTGTACCTAATAAAGTGGCCGGTGTGTGTATATTTTGTATGCACATTTTATGAGAGTGTGTTTAGGTGTGAGCGATCCAAATACCACTACAACTGTGATTATAGCAACATGCAAGTTTTTCTATACATTTTTTACTAAAGAAAACTTTACAGCTGAATTCAGATCCATTAAAAAACGCTTAATTTGTGGACATCGCACATCAATTTAAAATAAACGCAGAAGGCTAATTTGAAAGGTGCCTGCATTTTTTTTTTTCTTGTCTAATACTAGACATAGATCACTGGAAAACTTGTATCTTTTATCTGTTTGATAAAAATGTTCGATGTGTTTGCTGACCAGAAATGGCAGTGAATGGGTTAAAGACCACATTATCCGGGATCCACCCATGAGATGAGGAATTATTACCGCTGGAAACAGGTGTACCATATATAACTACACGCAAATCTTCAAGCTTCCTGAAATTCCTGTCCATCTAGCTTCTAAAGAAAAACATTTTCCTGCCAGCAAAGGTATTTGTCTTTACTACATGGCTGAACCAGATGAAGGCTCCATAAAAGACTTAAAAACATAAAGAAAAATGTTCCCTTTGAAATTCTGATCAAAGGCAGACGTGGTATGCGACAACAACAGTTCTGAAAGGTGGTAATACAGAGAGGTGACATTTGTACATATGGACAAACTGGACGCACATTTGGACGCTTGGGGGTGGGTTTACAGAACATGAACATTGCCTATAGCAACAAATAGGATTCCAACTGCTCAAGCTCAGCAATGGATAGCTGGAAGCTAATCAGTCACTGTTAAAGCAGATTTTTTGGGCCCTGCTGTGTAGAACCTCAAAAGATGTTGAAGAGAACATATTTATTAGTGTGCAGTTTAAAGTTTATTTTGAATCAGATACATTTTTTTTCATGTGCATGCATGTCTCTATTAGGGATAGACCGATTTTCGTCAAGGCCTATATATCAAGAGCCGATATGGACTTTCCCCGATATAGCGGTATCGGCCCCGGAACTGGCCGATATTGCCCATATTTTAGTGATGTCATTCTGCCTTCTTAGACCGCCTTCCTCGCCTTGGACAGCCTCGTCTGGAGTCGGGACTAGTCTCGTGGGAGTGTATCACAGCCACCCACAGGCCCTGTACCAGCCAGCCACCCACAGCCCCTGTGCCAGCCAGCCAGACAGCCAGTTATCCACCACAGGGTGCCAGACAGCCAGCTGCCCACAGGCCCTGCACCAGCCACCCACCACAGGGTGCCAGACAGCCAGCTGCCCACAGGCCCTGTTCCAGCCAGCCACCCCCAGGCCCTGCGCCAGCCACCCACCACAGGGTGCCAGCCAGCCACCCACCACAAAGTGCCAGCAAGCCAGCCATTAAGCATTAAACAAAAATTAACATATTCAGTACCAGATTTGTGTAAAAATGTGTCTTTATTTTTCAAAACTTTAAATGTACAAAATATCGGCCCATATCGGCCGATACCGATGCGTTGTGACCAAAATATCGGTATCGGCCCTGAAAAAACCATATCGGCCTATCCCTAGTCTGTATAATACTTTCAGTTTATTATTACCTGAGATCACAGAACTTCCCCCTTACATTGCCTTTATCTGTTTTTCTCTCCAGAAGGATGGCATCATCTATGTTCAGGCATCTTCCAGGGTCACAAACTATTTTCTGGACTGATTTGCTTAACCTCTTCCCGACTGGCCCACGCATATATATTGCGTCAGGGCGGCCCTCCTGGGCGAAATCAAGTACCTGTATGTGATTTCTAGTTCCGGGTCTGGAGCGAGCACGCGTGCCGCTTCCAGCTTTGTGCGGACCTGAGGTTCGCCGGCACCCCCCCATCGTTCCTGAGAGAGGCAGATCGGAAAAGAGGGCAGGTCACCATTCTGTGAGAGAGGAAGATGGAGATCTTGTGTTTCTGCTAAGTAGGAACAGAGATCCCTGTCTTCCCTCAGTCAAAGCACCCCCCCACAATTAGAAAGCACTAAGTAGGAGCAAATTTAACCTTTTGATCACCCCTGATGATAACCCCTTCCCTGCCTGTGTCATTAGTACAGTGACACTGTAGTACATTAGTACGGTGATAGATCATTTTTCTAGCACTGATCACTGTATTGGTGTCACTGGTTTTTATGCCACATGGTGTTTGCGCAACGGTTTTTCGGGAAAAAATACACTTGTGAATTTTAATGCAAACAAACCTAATATAATACTCCATTTTAGGTAAATTATAAAATATGGTGTTACGCTGAGTAAATAGATACCAAACATGTCATGCTTTAAAATTGGGTACGCTGGTGGAATGGCGCTAAACTTCGGTATTTAAAAATATCTATAGGCAGCGCTTTATAAGTCTTTACGGCTCTGTCACATCTTGGCGTTGCTTTTTACAGGCGTTTTTTCTGCGTTTTTTAGGCCTTTTTCCAGGCGTTTTTATAGACGTTTTTTTCAGCCGTTTTACAGCCGTTTTACAGCCGTTTTTACAGGTGTTTTTGTGCAGGCGTTTTTAGGTTGACTAGTGACCAATGGAAAAAAATAAAAAGCCTGTAATCTGCCCAAAAAGAAGCTCATGTACTTTTTTGAGCGTTTGGCGTTTTGCTTAAAAAGTCAAAACTCTCAGATGTGAACAGGGGCCATTGAAATGAATAGGATTTGTCTTGTTGGGCATTTTTTGAGCTGATCCTAGAGCAGAAAAACTCCCAAATAATGCCCCAAAAGGCCTACATGTTTAGAGTTACAGAGGAGGTCTGGTGCTAGAATTATTGCTCTAACTCTGATGTTTATGGCAATATCTCACAATACCTGTGTGGTGCAATCGCTTTTTACATATATATGCCTGCGCGACCAACACGTGCGTTCATCTTGCACGTGAGCATGGGGGGGGGGGGCACTTTGACATTTAAAACAATTTTTTTTTCTGTTTCTTAAAAAAAAATAATAATAATAGCACTTCTATTGCTGTCACAAGGAGCGTTAACATCAACATGACAGCAATAGGCAGTAACAGGTACTCTTTATGGAGAGATCTGGGGTCTATTAGACCCCAGATGTCTCCTCTGCCCTAAAAGCATCTGATCCCACTAAGACTGGCAGATAAAATGGCACACATTAAAGTATCTCTGTTATCATAAGTACAAAATGAATTGTATCTACCTGTTCTCAGCCTCTTGCAGTCCCTATGCAGCAGAGCTGAAGTGTGAGTGGAAGAAGCACTACAAATAAATGAGCACATCACAGTACTGCTTCTCCTTCCAATGTTCTGTATCGGGCTGGGGTGGATTCAGGACAACCCGAACTCAGCAGAGAAAGTGGGTCGAATGATGCTGGCCATTGGAAGGAGCACATCCAGTGGAAGAAAAAAGTACTGCAGGAAAAATTATAAATTTTTTTTGGATTAGCGGTAAATATTGCAGTAAAAGTGGGTTTGTTATTTTATAGTTTAGGTCCCATTTAACCACTTCCGACCCAAGGACGTGCCCGTACGTCCTTGGGTTTCAGTGGTTATACCGGGATGAGGCCTGCACATACAGCATCACCCCGGTAACGTTAGTTTCAGCCGGAAATTCCCTACAAAGTAGAAGGGATCTGAGTGGCTAAATAGCCACTTGGTCACTTCTGCGCATGGCGGAAGGGGGTCCCACCCCCTTGCCGCCACCGCCGCCTCTCCCGGGCTCTCTAGTCCCATCACGAAGGCCGGGAGAGATGCGGCTGGCGGCGATGACTGCTTGAGACAGAGAGAGAGAGAGAGAGAGAGAGAGGAACTGACATTGTTTCCCTCTCTCTGTAACTCTGGAAACTGGGAGTGACGAGTATTCATAACTTCCAGTTCTGCCCCTTTGTTTATCTGGCCACCAGCGGCCAGAGAAGCAGCCGATCAGACCGATTTCGGTCTGGTCGGCTGCATGGGGCACCAGAGGAGAGATTTGGGGTCTTTTAGACCCCAACTCTCTCCATAAAGAAGACCTGTCATAGCCTATGCTATCACAAGGGATATACAATAAAGTTTGTACAACATTTTTTTTTTTTTTAAAAAGTGTAAAAAAAACCAAATTGTATAAAATAAATAAAAAAAAAAAATTAAAGCGCCCTCGTCCTACCATGCTAACACGCAAATGTGAATGCATACGTTACTCCCGCACACATATGTAAACAGGGATTGCACCACACAAGTGAGGCATTGTTCCGAACATCAGAGTGAGAGCAATAATTCTAGCACCAGACCTCCTGTGCCTCTCTAAGCTAGTAACCTGTAAAGGCGTTTAAAGTGTCGCCTATGGAGAATTTTAAGCACCGTAGTTTGCCGCTATTCCACGGGCAGACGCAGTTTTAAAACGTGACATGTTAGGTATCTATTTACTCGACATAACATTGTCTTTCACATCATACAAAAAAATTGGGCTAACTTTATTGTTTTGTTTTATTCATTAATGTGTTTTTTTTTTCTCCCAATAAAATTGGGCTTGAAAAACCACTGTGCAAATACCATGTGACATAAAAAATTTAAACACACACTATTTTATTCTATAGGGTCTTTGCTAAAAAAAAATGTGCTTTAACTGCAGACTTTCAGCTTTAATTTGAGGTTATTTACATCCAAATCAGGTGAAAGGTGTAGGAATTACAACAGTTTGTATATGTGCCTCCCACTTTTTAAGGGACCAAAAGTAATGGGACAATTGGCTGCTCAGCTGTTCCATGGCCAGGTGTGTGTTATTCCCTCATTATCCCATTTACAAGGAGCAGATAAAAGGTCCAGAGTTAATTTCAAGTGTGCTATTTGCATTTGGAATCTGTTGCTTTCAACACTCAATATGAGATCCAAAGAGCTGTCACTATCAGCGAAGCAAGCCATCAATAGGCTGAAAAAACAAAACAAACCCATCAGAGAGATAGATAAAACATTAGGTGTGGTCAAATCAACTGTTTGGAACATCCTTAAAAAGAAAGAACACACCGTTGAGCTCAGCAGCACCAAAAGACCTGGAAGACCACGGAAAACAACTGTGGTGGATGACCGAATATATATAGTTAATCAGGTTGAAAAAAGACACAAGTCCAACATGTCACTATTAGGGATGATCGAACGGTTCGGGTCGACCATCGGTTCGGCTCGAACATTGGGTGTTCGAGGTTCGGCCGAATTTAGAACTTTTTGCTCAAAAAGTTCGGAATTCGGCAACCAGAACCGCCCAAAATGCAATGCTTCAGGAAATGTGCTTTAAAAGCCCGTGATTGGACCAGAACCATTAGCAAAAGCCAATTGAGGGGGCAGGAGAATGCTAGGAATGTGATTGGAGTGACTAGGGGGTCCCTAGACCAATCATTAGTGAATACGCCCCCCAGTATATAAGATCGCCCCCGCCATATTCCTAGCATTGTTATACTGGACATGGAAGAGAGTGGAAGCAGTTCTGTGAATTTTACTTTAAAAGTGTTATTTAGCTATTTTTAGTGTGAGGAAAGGGATATCTAGTGTAGTTAGAGTGCTCCTTTACACTTAAGTTAGCTTAAAAAATTTACTTTCTGTAGGGAAAGTGTTAAGTGTAAGGGGACCGTAGTGTAGTGTAGGGTTAACTGGCAGTGACTGCTATGGCAGGGTGACAAAACCCTTCCATAGCAGGGTGACCGCTATAGAGAAATGATCATTTCTCTGAATTGCTTCGGCACACCCATATGGCTTCTCACCAGCCAAGCATTTTTTATGCTGCAGGGGCTGCCACTGCCAGTGCTTTTTTGAGGACATGTTTGATGTCAGACATGACATCTGAACATGTGTATAGGGGGTATATATACACACATATATGTCTGAATATATACCCCTAGACATACATACGTGTGATAGTAGCAGAAATAAATGCTTGCGCTAATGTATGTCTAGGTGTGTATATAAATATATGGATGTGTGTATATACACCACTATACACAAGTTCAGATGTTTTGCCTGCCTCAAAAGAACCCCAAAAAATGCCAAAAAAACGCTAGCGTCAAAAAAAAAAAATGCCCATGTGTGTTTTTGCTGGCATTTTTTGGGGGTTTTTGGAGGCAGGCAAAACATCAGAACTTGTGCACAGTACCACTATATACAAGTTCAGATGTTTTTCCTGACTGCAAAGAACCCAAAAAAATGCCTTCTATTAAACCGGCAAGGTGTTACAGCAGCGAAGCCAACCCCCTGAGCTGAAAGTTTTCTAATACAAACGATCTTTTTTTTATGGTTCTGGACATGCTACAGAGCTGAAACTTCACATGTACACTTTTTAGACCCCCCAGATACCAAATCCAAAGTAAAAATCAAAAATCTCTTTTTTTTTTTTAAATTTTTCAATAATTGGCTTTTTTTTTATCAAAAATGACAATTTTTAAGAACTTTTTTTGTGTGATTTTGTGTCTGGGGGTCTAAAAGGTGTACCTGTGAAGTTTCAGCTCTGTAGCATGTCCAGAACCAGAAAAAAAGATCATATAGGTGTTAAAGGAGGATCCCACATCTCTGTTCTACTGAAAAGTTATCTTTTTTTTTTTTCATGGTTCTGGACTTGCTACAGAGCTGAAACTTTACAGGTACGCTTTTTAGACCCCCCAGATACTAAATCCAAAGTCAAAATCAAAAAATCTCTCCTTTTTTTTCAATAATTGGCTTTTTTATCAAAAATGACAATTTTTAAGAACTTTTTTTTGTGTGATTAATAGTTAATGGGGCATGACCCAGAACCCGAGGCACTTTTTAGGGGCATTTATTGGGTTTTAGGGCTTAAAAATGGTGTTTTTTGATTCCTGAAGTTCGGGTCCCATTGATTTCAATGGGGTTCTGAAATCCGAACCGAACTTTTGGAAAATTCGGGTGTTCTGGTCGAACCGAACTTTTCAAAAGTTCGATCATCCCTAGTCACTATATGTCCATGCAGCAAAAGATCCGAATGCACAAGGCATATGTGAAGTTGCGATGTGGATTTAAGAAAACATTTTTGATTGATTAAAGTTACACACAGTGTACATTTAGAAAGGAGGAGCTCAGCTATGAGGAAAGACTGGCTGAAATGAATTTATTCTCTCTTGATAAGAAGCAATTAAGTGGGATATGATCACCTTGTATGAATACATAGGTGGTAGGTGGTCCATAGAGTTAAAGTGGTTGTAAAGCCTCAATGTTTTTCACCCTAATATATTCTATGCATTAAAGCAGAACTCCAGTCTCCTAAGCAATTTTTTGATAAAAGTACCCCTTCAATCAAAATCAGGCAGTAGCCATCAAGGATGTGGGCATCTGAAGCCCGCTCCTGTGTATTTCCAGGATTCAGTGCAGCTGGCTACCCAGCATGCACCTACCGATCTCCCGCCTGTGCAGTGAAGCCACTGAGAGTCTCTCTCTCTTCCTGACAGGTTGCCATAGCGTCAACGGAAGGTCCCATCCCAATACTATAGGAACCTGTGAATAATGACATTCTGGTCCACCCATGTGCGTCATTTCTGGTCTGGAAATAACGCGAGATTTCGTCTCTCCTCCTAGGAGTTTCCCATGAGTCCTTGCAAATTGCCTAGTGACGTGATCGCCTAGGCGGCTGCAGCTGGAGTTGCTGCAGAAGAAAAGAATATACAAGAAGAAGAGAAGAAGAAGAAGGTATATACAAAAGAAAAAAAAATGTATTGTCATTTATTATAGCATTTAGGATGGGCATGGCAGTAATTGGACTTTCAAAAAAATGGGTGGAACTCCGCTTTAATGTGAAAAACATTCTGTGCTGCAGCTCCCCCAGACTCCTTGTTTTTCTTATCTGAGCCCAATCCAATGCAGCTATGTGCATGAGTGCAGCGGCTCAAGTTGAAGTCTCTCTACTCATTGGACAGAAATAATAGCAGCATGAACATTCAATTCACGGACAACAGCTCTGGTGATAAAACTGCACATTTTAGAGCAGCCTTTTATTGTGGCCAGCCTAAGGCTCACCTGTGCAATAATCATGCTGTCTAATCAGCATATTGATATGCCACACCTGTGAGGTGGATGGATTATCTCGGCAAAGGAGAAGTGTTCACTAACACAGATTTAGGCTGACCATACATTATACAATTTTCTGTACAATTTTTTTTAGATTGACCTTCAACTATGTAGTACAAAGGCCTGCCTTATAGGATACAATTGAAGGCATTGTTTAATTTTTATATTATATGGTTTTTCGTAAATCTAACAGAAAATTGTACAAGAAAATTGAACATGTATGGCCAGCCTTAGACATATTTTTAACAATATTTGAGAGAAATAGGCCTTGTGTACATAGAAAAAGTCTTAGATCGTTGAGTTAGCTCATGAAAAAACAAAAGTTTATAATTTTGTTCAGTGTATATATAATTTTATTTATTTATTTTCTTTTATTTTTCAATTTTGTTTCTTTTTTATTACATTTTTTTTCTCTTTTTTGAATTTCACTAGCACAAGCAACCATTTTTATGGAATGAAACTGATTCATCCAGTGAGTTTTGTTGTGATTAGCCTCAGCAAATCACATTATAGGGATGGGCTGTGATTGTCCCTGTCTGTACCATGTAATCACTGTGACCAATCAAAGCTAGCAAAACAATTGTATACAATTGATGACATGAAAGGATATCATCCACTGTATACAATTTTCATGTGATCTGCTGTGATTGGTCACAGTGATAACATGGTACCGGAATCGGGTCTGTGTCCGTTAGATGTCCACCCGGATGGACGAAAGTCCCGCTTGGCTGTCATTTTGCTATAGGCTGGGTGGGAACTGGTTAAAGTCAATTGAAATTGGAGTCTTAAAATTAGAAATAAGAAGGTGTCTAAAATGTATGTCAACATATGAAATGCTAAAAGCACCCTCCTCTTGTAGAAAATGCATAGTGAAAATACATAAAAGGCTAACATGTGAAAGCTTAAACATTCATTTTGAAAAGGAAAATGTTTTAAGGCACAAATGTGTATATGGGCCTCAAGGTATTGCCTGTTTAGGCTGTCAATACAAGAAAATCCTGTACAGGGCCCCCATTGCCCCTAGGCCCTAAGATGCTCATGTAGGCTTTTATGTTGGTAGTTCTAGTTTTTTTGTTTTTCATCACAATGCTGTTGTCTATGTCATCCAATTATTTTAAATTATGAGATATAAACACACACATACCAATTGATCAGACTCAAATTTGAACTGAAATCCAAAATATCTGAACTTTTATTCCAAGTTTATGTTTGAGTTTACTAACTCACTAGGTAAGTGTAGCACCCTCCTAGATAGGTGCTAGGTTAAAAGCATTGTTGGCTGATCTGTTAGTTATGCCTGTTACATGTGAGTCACTTGGTCTGAGGGAGTGTCCCCACTGTATCCAATAAGTGAGCCTGTTGGGCTTTTGTGGCAGTCCCAGTGGGAGGGCACCACTGCAGTGCATCCTGGGTTTGACCATAAAAGCCAAGGGCACATGTGACAGGGTGTCTTTGGTGGGAAGCAGAGACCCAGGAGGAGGGTGACAGTAGTCTCTTCTCCTGCTGTCTGAGAAATGTGGTCACAGTTAGTCAGCTTGTTGAGCCAGGTGTGGAGCTGAGCCTGAAGGATCCTGGAAAGCTGATGGCGGAGCTGCTGGCAGAGTCATCTGGGAAAAACAGTGTCCATGAGTACCAGGGGGCTTGCCAAGGGGTCTGCCCAGGAAGGGGGACCACTCCAGAGAAGTCAGAGGATAGAAGGTCAGCTCACACAGTTAGCAAGAGTAAAGGGGTTGCCAAGTAAAACCCTGAAGAGGGTACCAAGCGGGGTCCTGAAGAGTAATACACTATACAGTTCGCTTATCAAGTACTTCACTATAGTGGCAAAGTGAAACAGTGGCCTTGCCGCACTCAACATAGCTAGAAGTCTTCAAGTTGTGCATAGTTAATCCAGTTGGAGTATCCCACTCATCCCTTCTCCCATCCCAAGTTCTAAAATAAAAACAACGAAAACCAAATCCCCTGGACTGTTTCCTGACTGAGCCAAACACTTAAAGCACTAAGAATTGATATGTTGTTGCTATGGGTAACCCAGGGAAATCCGCTTCAAGCAGCTCCCAAGGGAGTAGTGCTTCATAAGGAATTAAGGAACACAATGACAGCCTAGGCACATGCACCTATGAAACAGGGCAGCTGCATTTACTTACAATGTCAGTTGCATGACTGTAGAACAACATACTCAAAGAGGCATGGGGAACTTTCAAACTTGTACTTGTAGTCAGATGAAGGAAAACTTTAAACAAGCTCAATAGCTTTGGCAAAGCTGCTCCCACAGCAAGGCTTTCCTTGATGGGCACCTAACAGGAGCTCAAGCCATAGAAATACAAAAAAAGGAGCACCAGACCAAAACCAGATAGAAGAGTCTAAGTTCATTTTAATTGTTGGTGAAAATCCATAGAAAAACTGCCATTGTGATTCAAATGCAACACTACTTCCCCTGCTTGAGGGTTAGAGGTACAGAAAGAAGTACCAGATGAAAACCAGATCAAGTCCCCCCACCTTCCCCACTCTTCTTTCCTACATGCTTCTCTCATAGCGCTAACAACGACCTTACCTAATTCTGCCTTTCACTATGTGGTCCACCGAGCAGACTCGCATGTTTAGTCAGCTCTCTCAGTTTACCGGACTGTACCCCCTGTTCCTCACGTCTGGTCAATAGTCTCTGAGGTTTCTCCCACCCATCTGCTTCTTTCTACATGTTGTTAAGGTATTGGGCACTGTATTCCCCTAACCCGCCAGCTACTTGGCTGCACCTCTCCGTCTAGGCACAGTGTGTTCCCTTTATGGGGTGCCTACGGGCTGGTCCTCATACTTGCCCACCTTGTTATCCCACTTACACAAGCTCTCACGTTTTTTACTGCAGTTATTGTTGGTGTTGTTAGTTACCAGACGTGGCTTATGCTATTCTTATGCACCATATGTCAAAAGTTGCTACTGTTATATGTTATTCTTCTTCAATAACATTTTTGAACAAGAAAACCAGATCAAGAGTCAAATATTTTAGTTGTTGGTAAAAAAAAAAAAAAGTCATATAAAACAGCCAGCATGTTTCAGGGGCAACATCACTCCCCCTTCATCAGGAAAAAACTGGGATGGAGTCAGAGAAAATAGTGACACAGATCTAGATGAGAACCAGTACTGAACCCTCCAACTGCTGTCAAGTTGTTACTTCATGTAGAGAGTTCAATACTGGTTTTAATATAGATCTGTGAAGTCCATCCTGTGTTGGGCCCTGATAAAGGGGGAGTGATGTTGCCCCTAAAACACACAGGCTGTTTTTATTTTACTTTTTTCACCAACAATTAAACTATTTGACTCTTTTCTTCTGGCACTTCTTTTTGTATTTCTATAGTTCCCTGCCTGTATCTGATTCTAAACATTTAAGCTACAGATCAGGAGCAAACATGTAACAAATTAAAGCTGAACTCCAGGCATATTTTTTTTTTTTTTTGCGTGTATACAAGGGTTAGTTTATACCTTAAATAAATGAGTTCTTGTTTTTTTTTCATATGTAATCTACCACTGAGAAATCCATAGGATCTTTGCCCATTTGCAGTCCTCATTCCCCTGCACTCTCTTTTCATAGACCGGTGGTAACCGCTACACCCCCAATCATCCTACTGTAGTTCTAATTCAGCAAGCAGGGATATAACTATGCTCCCTGCTTACTCAAGTGGGTGGACCTGGGAATTTGACTCTGTGCTAGAACTGTCCACTGTTTATGCGTCTTCTAAATAGTTACATAATTACATAGTTACATAGTCAGTCAGGTTGAAAAAAGACCATCTGGCTCAACCAACAAAAAACAAAAAACAGTAAAGAAAACCCAACCATACAATCCCATATACACAATCCTATACCCACAGTTGATCCAGAGGAAGGCAAAAAACCCCAGCAAAGCATGATCCATTTTAATACAGCAGGGGGAAAAAAATCCTTTCTAATCCCCCGAGAGGCAATCGGATATTCCCTGAAACAACTTTACCTATTAATATTAGTACCGTTTGTTAAAGCAATCTAGTGAGCTAACCAGAAACGCCTCTGGAGGGAGTCTATTCCACATTTTCACAGCTCTAACTGTGAAGAAACATTTCCGTATTTTGGAGACAAAATCTGTTTTGCTCTAGAAATAAAGAGTGCCCCCCTGTCCTCGATGTTGAGTTATTCATTTTAAGGTCAACACAAAGTTCACTATATGGACCCCTTATGTATTTACACATGTTGATCATATCCTCCCTTAATCTCCTCTTCTCAAGAGAGAATAAATTCAGTTCCTCTAATCTTTTCTCATAGCTGAGCTCCTCCATGCCTCGTATAAGTTTGGTTGCCCTTCTCTGCACTTTCTCCAGTTCCCCGATATCCTTTTTGAGAACTGGTGCCCAAAATTGCTGCTGAGGACGTCTATGACGAAACGCGTACAGTGTAGTTGCGTCACTTCCCTATCCGGAATACTGCACACAAGACCGCCAGCAATTTGTTTGTTCTCTCCCCCGAGAGGGAGATACTGTATACGCTGTTATTTCTTCACACAAATGTGAGTACCTTTCCTTATGTGCTAAAATAAACTTAACAAAATGGAATTACACTATATGTCCCCCCCTTGTTTATTTTTTACACTACACCACCGGAGCATTACCCAAGGATAGCTGAATACCGGAGAACAGCACGGTCCCTTCCCTCTCCCTCTTACACAGAGCAACAAGGAAGTAGAGGACCCTTAGGAATATACATCCCCATGCTGAGGTATACAGCTATAATATACCCTGCCTAATACCCCTGTGTGGGGTTGGGCACTCTGTTACACCAATTATTTTGAGCACCTTCCTTAGTGCACAAAGAGTTTGAACACTGCTATTAGAAGATCAAGCACTCTAGTCTATGGACTTTCTTGATTGTTGCTGCAGTCTTTTTAACCAGAAGTCCTTTTAATGCGCACTTATTAACTTGCACACTTTTTCCCTTGTTCATTTGATACATCGTTACCAAATATATATTTTTAAATATACACCAATAACTTTTTCACTTGTTAGTGTTTACACCCGATAGGTGAACACTGCACATTTATCTGTATCCCCGAATCACTTTGCACTTTAATGTGTATAATTATGAGGTGAGCACCACACACCTAGCACAATATTTATATGGAATAAAATATTTATTCACTATTGTCACTTTGTCTAATATATTTATTATTTCATTGTGTTTATATGTGTGGATACATATAATTTACTAACTATAATCTTTCGCACAATATCACATCACCCTTATTGCACTTTATAAGCACTTTATATTTATATATTTATTCGTACTGTGAATACATTGGAAATTTTACATATATATATTTCTATATATAATTTTGATATTTTATGTGTATATGTACCATTCATTTATGTACCTTCTATTTATTTGAGTTATCCATTATAGTGACGCCATCACATTATCCCTATTGGGCAGCGCCAATTCCCTACCCCTCTATACACTCATCATTCAGATATTGCTTTTGCTATATTCTAGGGAGGCTGCAGCCCCATTCACCCCCTTACATCTCCATAGCGTGGGATTTTTTCTATTAAAAATTCAGTTCCTCTAATCTTTTCTCATAGCTGAGCTCCTCCATGCCTCTTTTCAGTTTGGTTGCCCTTCTCTGCACTTTCTCCAGTTCCCCGATATCCTTTTTGAGAACTGGTGCCCAAAACTGAACTGCATATTCCAGATGAGGTCTTACTAATGATTTGTACAGGGACAAAATTATATCTCTCTCTCTGGAGTCCATGCCTCTGTTAATACAAGAAAAGACTTTGCTTGCTTTGGAAACCGCAGCTTGGCATTGCATGCTATTATTAAGCTTATGATCTACCAGAACACCCAGATCCTTCTCTGCTATGGATTCCCCTGTTCTACTCCCCCTAGTATGAATGATACATGCAATTTCTTAGCCCCCAAGTGCATAACTTTACATTTATCAACATTAAACCTCATTTGCCACATAGTTGTCCAATAAAACAGTTTATTGAGGTCAGCTTGTAAGTTGGAGACATGTTGTAATTACATTATTCCACTGCATAGCTTGGTGTCACCTGCCAAGACTGAAATGGTACTTTTAATCCCAGACCCTAGATCATTTATAAAGATATTAATAAGTAAGGGTCCCAACACTGAACCTTGGGTTACACCACTGATAATGGACCAAAAAAACAGTCCTGTATGACTCACTTTTAACCCATTGATTTTTTTTTTCATGAATTCTGTCCCTTTAGGATAGGGGTCTATTTATAAAGGTTTCCACACAGTTAACAATTAAATCCAATTAGCAAAAATGTGTGAATATTTGATGAAAAGCGCCTGAATCTTGTGTAAGAATTTTTAACAAATACAGCAATTTAAATGTTAAATAAAACATTTAGCAAACACCTTTGGTAGGTTACACATAATATTAGTTAAATGGTGCACATATCAGACCTAAAAATATCATAAGAAGAGGCAAGAGGGACAGTCCCCCCAGATGCAGGGCAGTTATGAGCTATGGATGTCTTTTAAGGTTGGCTATACAGTACGTTTCCTCTCTGCATGCATTCTACATTATTAGCAGCAGATGGCGCTTTTGCACTACTCTTAGAATTCCTTCTTTTTTCCTTTGCTTCAAAAAAAAAAAAAAATCCACTTTTAAAAAATCAAACAAAATCACGTTTGAAGCTGTGCAAAGTGTTGAGCGACATGCAGCAATTGTTAAGACTAAACTACTGAAGCGTTTTAATGCATCAGCACAA
Source organism: Pelophylax lessonae (assembly GCF_965119305.1). Classification (NCBI taxonomy): domain Eukaryota; kingdom Metazoa; phylum Chordata; class Amphibia; order Anura; family Ranidae; genus Pelophylax; species Pelophylax lessonae. The sequence goes on from NC_138773.1 coordinate 220,257,725, forward strand.
TAGCGACAAAAAAAAAACAAGTGTTGGAAACATATAATTTTTCTTTATGACTATATGACAGAGGTTTTTACTGCCATGAAGAATAAATTCAGCAAACTGTACATTGATTAATCTACAAGACAAAACGGAGTTCAAAATACATGCTACAAATCCAAATATTACATTTATTGCTCCAAAAATGTTACTGTAGCAGTTTTAATAATTTATACCATTTTTTAAAAAAATGTCATTTGGTTGCTAGGTTACTCAAGATTAAGAAGAACAGCTTCCTAGGGAAAAAAAGTTACAAACCTTAAAACATGTCTAAAGCTATTTTTTTTTACTTTTAGATAAAGTAGGAAATTGTTAGAATCAAGATGTAAATGCTGATTGTATTCCTGCTGGGAAGAGTCACCCCATCATTTGTCCCAATGACCACTGCCACTGTGACAGAATGTGGTTTAAAATCCAAACTTAACAGTTGTCACCAGAACAGGAACTGAGGGGAGATTTTCTAATGAGTAGACCAGCTTCAGTGACAATCGCCTAAGTTTAAAAAGATTTCCTCCCACTTCTTGTTTTCTCCCTGGGAAAGAAAGTAAAGGTAAATCTCCCCAATGGGACACTTCTGAGAGCCAGTGAATGGCTTGGAATGGCTTTGGATTGGAAGGCAATATCAAACATGTTGCGTTGCAGGACACCGTCCAGTTTCTACTGTCTCTGATGACTTAATCACTCGCCCTCTCGAAGATTTACCCCCCTTCATGACCAGGCCATGTTTTGGGATATGGCACTGCGTTATTTTAATTGACAATTGCGTGGTCGTGCGACACTGTACCCAAATTAAATTGTCATCCTTTTTTTCCCACAAACAGAGCTTTCTCTTGGTGGTATTTGATCACCTGTCTGATTTTTTATCATGCGCTATAAACAAAAAAAGAGCGACAATTTTGCAAAAATAAAAATATTTTTCACATTTTCTTATATGAAATTCCCCCCCCCCCCCCAAAAAAAATGTAAAAATCTAAATTTTTTAACATTTTAGGCCAATTTGTTTTCTGCTACATATGTTTGGTAAAAAAAAATCGCAAAAAGCGTATTTTGATTGGTTTGCGCAAAAGTTATTGCGTTTACTAACTAAGGGAAAGATTTTTATCATTTTTGTTGTTTTTTTTTTTTAACGAGTAATGGCGGCGATCTGCGATTTTTTTTGCAGTACTGCGACATTGCGATGGACAGATCGGACCCTTGATTGTCATTTTTGACACTTTTGGGGGTACCAGTGACATTACTACAGTAATGAGTGCTATACATATGCACTGTTACTGTAAAAATTACACTGGGAGGGAAGGGGTTAACTTTATTGGAGAGGGAGGGGTTAAGTGTGTCTCAAGGGGCGTGTTTCTTACTGTGATTGGATGTGGCTTTGTGTGTAACAGCACAGATCAACGGTCCTACATAGCAGGACTGAGTGATCAGTGCTTTTACACAGGGGAGAGTGACAGGCGGCTTTGTTTACAATAGCCGCCTGCCTTTCTCCCTCTCCACCCGACGATCGTGAGTGACCGGCGGACATTGGGTCCGCCGGTCACACGCGCCGCCTTCTTGGGGTACGAGTGGGGGCGGGAGCGCGCCTCCGGAGGCGTGCGCTCGCCCCCTATTCCCTCCCAGGCTAGTTATGTACCGGTACGTCACTTTGCCTGGGAGGGGCTGACCGCCGACGTATATAGTCGGGCAGCGGTCGGCAAATGGTTAAACAAAAAAGGCCAACAATTTTGAAAAAAAGAACATTTTTTACCATCTGCTATAAAACATATCCAATAAAAAAAAGTGAAAAAAAATCTAATTTCTTCATCAATTTAGGCCAGCATGTATTTGCTACACGTTTTTGGTAAAAAATAAACCTCAATAAGTGTATATTGATTGGTTTGTGCAAACATTTTAGCATCTACAAAGCATATAGCAATATTGCGGCGGTCAAATTGGACACTAACTGACACTTTTGACTCTTTTTGGGGACCAGTGACACTAATACAGTGATCAGCGGTAAATAATATGCACTGTCACTGTACTGATGACACTGGCTAGGAAGGGGTTAACATCAGGGGCAATCATAGGCTTAAATGTGTTCCTAGCCAATGCTTGTGTACTATGTACTATGGGGGAGAAGGCTAACTAAGAGAAGGCACAGATCTGTGACCCTGCTTTGCAGGAACACAGGATCAATGCCTTATCTACTGACAGAACAGTGATCTGCCTTGTTTACATCTGTAGATCACAGTTCTGCCTGTGTAACGAACAATTGGCGGTGCCAGCGGACATCGAGTACCAGCCGTTGGGCTCCTGCTGGGTGTGATCACAGCTGGATCGAGCTTCCGCTGGCGCTCATGCATGCCCCAGACCCAGAAGTGTCGCATTACGTACTAGGTTCGTGATCTGGCACAACTGTGCCACTTTGATGCCGTATATCTAAATTGTACAGTCAGCCAAATGTTAAAGTGGTAGTAAAGTCAGTTGTTACAAAACTCGCTGACCTAGAGGTCTCTTCTGTCATAAATCCCCCTGCCTATCAGTGAGCAATGTGATCTAAACCACAAATGCGCAGCTCAGAGCACATTTACGGCCCACTCTGTGTACCGCTGCGATGTGGCTTCCATGCGCATGCGTGGGATTGACATCATACCGGCACAGTCAATCAAGCGGCCGAAGGTCGCAAACTTGGAAGAAAGACTGGACAAAGATGGAAGCTGGCAAAGGCGAGGGAGAGCGGTGAGAGCACATCGCTGGAGGGCTGCATCTGTAGACAAGGCTGTCATAATGTACCAGTATGCAGTGCATACTGGCACATTATGGTTTGAAGCTGCCAGGGGGGACCCATTTAAAAAAAAAATAGCATAGACTTTTCTGCTGCTTTAATCTTTGCTGTTTATTAGGTCTACAATTCTAGATAATGGGTTACTATATGCTGGTGCATGGGTGGTTGAAACATTGAAGTGCCAACATATGTGCAGGACAATGAGTATGAAGTTGGCAACATTTTAGATTAAAGTATAGCTTGAGGGAAAACCATTTATTTTTGGATTTTGATAGAGCGGTGAGGAGTTTGAACTGCTGAAAGTTTTTTTTTTGTTACTTTCTTTGTCCCAGTTAGGGGGATAAACTCTCTGTTATTGTCCCAATTGCCAGTATCTTTGGCAAAGTGAAGGTAAATCCAAATATTTCAGTTGAACTGAGGGGAAATTTTTCAATGGGGAAACTTTTACTCGTGGTTCACACCCATTGCGTTTTTTAATGCGTCTTGCAGAAATACACTACAGTCCATTTAATAAGGTTTCCTATGGGACACATTCACATCTATGTGTTTTCAGCTGCTGCATTTTTTGGTGCAATAGATATCATTGGAACTGCACCAAAAAGGCACATGTTGCATTTTTTTATGTGTTTTTAGGCACATTTTTGATGAGTTTTGCATTTTAGCATTAAATGTTTGGGTTGAGGGTTAGGGTTAGTGTTAATTGTTAGGGTTAAGGGCTAGGGTTTAGGTTAAGGGCTAGGGTTAGCATTAATGAAATCCCTAACCCTTAACCCTAACATTTAATGCTAACCCTAGCCCTTAACCCAAATTCTAGCCCTTAACCCTAACAATAACATTTAATGCTCACTCTAACCCTTAACCCCAAAATTTAATGCTAACCCTAGCCCTTAACCCTAGCCTTTAACCCTAAACCGAACAATTTAACGCTAACCCTAGATCTTAACCCTTACCCTATCATTTAGCGCAAACCCTAGCCCTTACCTTAACCCTAGCCTTTAAACCCTAACCCTAACATTTAATGCTAACCCTAGCTCTTAACCCTAACACTTAACACTAACTCTAACATATAATGCTAACCCTACCACTTAACCATAACCCTAGACTTTAATTCTAATATTTGATGCTAACCCTAACATTAAACACTAACTCTAACATTTAACGCTAACCCTAACATTTAATGCTAACTCTAGCTCTTAACCCTAACCCTAGCCCTTAACCGCAACATTTAACACTAACTCTAACCCTTTACCCCAACCTTTAATGCTAACCCTAGCCATTAACTCTTACACTCTCATTTAACACTAACCCTAACATTTAACGCCCTTAACCTTAAACTTAGCCTTCAACCCCGAACCTACAGTAACATTTGACGCTAACCCTAACATTTAACACTAACCCTAGCCCTTAAAACTAATCCTTAACCTTAACCCTAACATTTAACACTAACCCTAACTCCAATGTACATTCATACTGGCCAAAAAATATGTGTTCAATAGTGCAAACCAGAAAAGGCATCAATTATAGCACGCATAAATGTGAACCTAGGCTAAGATGGCATTTCCCTCACATTGGAAAAATATCCTTTCCTTTACTGTCGAATCTAGGACAAGAAGTGGAAGACAATTTCCCAAATGAGACACAGAGATGACAAGAAAGTAAAAAAAATAAAAAATCTCACCTTTTTGTTTGCCATCCTGCAGTACTGACATTTCAGAGCTGTCCAACATCGCCACCATGTTCACGTGGTTAGCCACTTTTTTCACATTCCCACCCCTCCTCTTTGGCCATCGGGCAGCCACTGATGATGTAACTTCTGTAAATGCACACAGAAGTTACATTTTCCTAACTCTATTCTTGGCATCCCATAGATCTCAGGAATGGGCCAGGAGGGTTTCTTGGTAAAGCAAAGCCTCTGCTGACAAAAATCTCATAGCATTTTTTTTTTTCTGGTAAAGTTCCATTTTAAATCTGTTATAGGTGGAATATGGAGGTCTCAGTTTACAGCACTCCTTCTAAAAGATACTAGTTGCTTGGCATGTATGCATATCCTTCAGTCATTTCTGAATCACAGGCAGGGAAAAAGTTTGCAGACCAGGAGTTCTGATTTCACTCTGCCTTTACCTGCTGTGTGCTTTTATTGGGTTGGTAAAAATAGTGAAGCCAGAAAGAGCCAGGAGAACATTAATTTCTAAAGGAGGTCAGTGATGTCAGCCTTGACATTTCTCTTATCTCAAGTTTCCTTTAAAGACCATTCACACTATTGCATTTTAGCACATGCGTTCCAATGCGCTAAAAGCATTGTGTCATGGTTCCCCAAAATATTATGTCTGTTCTCATCTCAACAATGCAGCGAAGTGCGTTTTGAAAAATATGTCCTTTTTTCTGTGGTTTAATGGTGTTGGAAAGCTTATTGATGCCAATGATAATGCATCAAAGAACATTTAACATGCATTTAACAGGTATTAACAATCTCTGGTCATGGTCCCTTTCAGAATGGTCCTTTTCTGCCTGGATTTATCACCTGGTTTGCCCTCTGGGAAACAGCAACACCTACAATATATATTTGTTCCACATGATAGTCTCTAGTTGTTTATTTGTTTTGCTGTGATTTATGCTTGCACCGTACTATATAGTTCGCACCCCCTATATATGTTCTTATGTACTAATTTTTTTCTCATTGTGCATTTCTCTTTTTGCCTTTTTTTGTGTAATATTTTTACTATGAATGCAGAAATAAAGATTATATGGAAAAAAAACAAGCTCTGGTCAATTGTGACTTCAAATTCTAAATTCAAAAATGCACATCAAAACACATCAAATGCACCTTGAAGCATGGCATGTTGAACTTTGGGCACTCTCTAAACAATATATGCTGTTTTCATTCCCTTTATATACTAGCTTTCATTTAAAAAAAAAAAAAAATCTATATATTTAACATCTAATATACAAGCTTTAGCAGCACCATATATGTGGATTCATGCACAGAGGCAGCCCACAGAGCAGTCTTGTGGCTCAAAGTGGGCAGTGTATATACAATAGACCAGCCTGCAGACAGGAACATAGCGGCTTATTTTACCATTAATGGTCTCAGACAAGGTCACTACGGGGGATGAGCACGCGTAAGGTCTGTAGTTAGGTTTTGATTGAACCCAGAAGCAAACTGTCACTCCCACCAAATCAGCATTCAATCAGCCATGGCCAGTGTATTCTCCATCCTGCACCTGCACGTAACAAAGGGGCAGGAATGTTTGTGATATCTTTGATCTCATATGGACACATGAACATATTTTGGTCAATTACATTATTTAAAAATATTTGACCATATCAGGCCAATGATGTCATAAGCATCCCCGCCCCTTTGCTAGATTTGGCTGTGGGGCAGGAAATGCCCTGGTAGTGGCTGATTTTGAAAAAGTGTCAACTTTTTTCTGGTCTTGATCTAAACCTGAGTTTGGAAAAGACCAGTGTTCATCCCTAGTCACTATAGCACAGAAGGAATTAACTAGGGGTTATTTAATAAAACTGCAGAGTGCAAATCTGGTGCATAAAATCCAGCTTATAGGCTTTATTGCTAATGCCTAATTGAACAAGTTGAAAGTGGTAGTAAACACTCTTTATTTATTTTTACCTACAGGTAAGCTTATAAAGCCTACCTGTAGGTAAAATGAATATCTCTCATACATGCCCAGATTTGGCAATATTCTAGCGAGCAGCAGCCGGTTACATCACAGAGCTGTGTGCCGTTCCCGAGACTCCCGCGTGCACACGTGGGAATGACGTAATCGCGGCTCAGCTATTCAAACCGCGGCAGCCCACAAACCTGGAAGGAAGACGAGTTGAAGATGGAAGCCTCTGCAGCAGTGACAGCGAAATGCTGGAGGGCTTCATTTCAAGGTAAGTCTCTTATAATGTGCTACCATTAAGATTTATGTGCTGCCCCCCCCCAACCCCTTTTTTAATTTCCATGTATACATTGCCCAATTTTGGCTACTTAAAGACAAATATTTCCCTGAGAGAAGAAGGCAGATTGCTGCACAAAAAGGGCAGGTAAATCTGTGTGTGTGTCTCTATGGGTGTTTGTGTGTGTACCATATAGAGCAGGCCTTCCTAACCTAGGTGATCAATATAGCTTGGGAGTATGCAAACCAAATGATTGGGATATGGCACTGGATTTCTTAGACATTTAAAAACATTTTTACAAGGATTCTCTTCATTACCAAACCTTAAAAGTAGAGAGCTTGACTTTATGTGTCAGACATGCAGTTACTGACAAAGTTACTTGCATCTTATTTTCCATGTTGTAATTGTACAAAACAACTGCAAACATCTCACTAGTTGTAGCTAACTTATGCATTTGTGAATTGCTCTTTTGATACAAATACTGTATGACCAATAAAATAATTCTACAACATAAAACTGAAATAACTAACTCCTTGACATTTTTAAAGTGATACTAGAACCTAATTTACTGCTGAATGATATGAAACATGTTTCCTAAAGCAGTTAAACACATAATATCAAGATTTCTATTATTTTCAACGGTGCCCATTCATACCTAAGAATCATTTTGCTTAAAACTTGCTTGAAAAAATTCATGAGCTTCTTTGGGTAGGAGTTGCACATGTTTAGCACCTATGGACTTCAATATGAGTGCCTGAAAAACACATGCTTTCTATTGCGTAAAATAAAATTGCTCAATTATAAACAAAATTTAAAAAACGCATGTACAAAAACCAAATGATAAAAATGCTCCAAATCATATGAAAATGCTTATGCTCAAGTGTAAATGTTACAGTGTCACAGCATAAGAAGCTTATAATGCACCTTATCCCATGAGGTCTGGTTATTGTTGGACTATCTGTGGCTCTTTTTGAATGTGTAGGTTGTTTTTCTCTTTCAATAATTTTTATTAAGAGAGATAAACTATACATAAAACAAAAGCAGACTGAGATCACAGCAAATCGATAAACCTCAAATAACAAGACATCTGAGAAATAGGGAGAAAGAAAAATAAAAGAGTACAGAAGCATAAGGTGAGTGTTCAGACTTAGAAGTCCCCCACATAAAATAAAGCGAATTAGAGTTCGTCACCCAGGCGAATCTTCATATACGTGGCTAGGTTGAGGTTGTTTTAAATTCTTTTTGGTTATATACTATGTGTGTCTATTAAAAAATGAGACTGATTAAATAACTCACATTTATTTATATGTATTACAAATGTAATGCTTGTCCCCTTCAATATAGTCTCCATTTGCACTAATACATTGCTGCAATCTTGTTTTCCACTGGTCGAAGGCATGGAGAAAATACATTTCTGTTAGTTGTTTCAACACATCCACTGTTTTCTTCTTTACAGCATCAACTAACTTAAAACATGTCCCTTTAAGCACTGATTTAACTTTTGGGAAAATAAAAGTTGCATGGTGCTAAACTGGGCGAATTTGGAGGATGTTCAAGTGTAGTAATGTGCTTGTCAGTCAAAAACTGCTTCATAGAAAGTGCTGTGTGAGCAGGCGCATTGTCCTGGTGAAGAATGAAACCATTTTCCCACAGCTGCGGCCCTTTTTTTCTGACTTTTTCTCTCAGCTTTATCAAAACTTCCTTATAATAATGTTGGTTAACTGTTGTGCCTTCTGGAACCCATTCTTTCAAAATTACACCCTTGATATCGAAAAACACAATGAGCATGGCTTTGAATTTTGACTTGCTTTGATGAGATTTTTTCATTTTTGGTGATGACGGTGTTTTCCAACACTACAGAAAACACAACCAAACTAAACTCACAATCAACTGAACATCATAGAGTGTTGCTGCTTGTCATGCAGGTTCAAACATGTTCAAGGTCACCACGCATGCAGTTATAACCGGTTCTGACTGCTTTGTTTACTAGGTGGAATCACAGTCTTGTTATTTCATAGATATACCTCGTATGTAAATGATTATAGTTTTATGTAAATCGCATCTCATAAAATACGCTGTGGTTTTTTTTTCAAGGCAAGCTTAAAAGTGAAAGGATATAGGTGTTTTCCTACAATACTAAAATTCGAATTGCTTTAAGAGCCTTAAAAATGCCAAGTTGGTTTAAAATTGTTTGGTTTGCCAAACAATTCTTAACCTGTTGGCGCTGAAAGTATGCAAATATGCAGCCTCTCGGTCGCTGGGCCTTGCATAATTGCATGCAATAGTGACAATAGAGCTGTGCCGAGAGCGCATGCCATGCACGCTCCCAGCACAGTGACTCAAGGCTAATGGAAACCTCCCAATCGCTGCTTGCGATAGGCAGTTTGCTGATCATGTGACGACCGTGACAGTGACTAAGAAACATGAACTGCCCGTGGGACTTGAGATGAGTGCAACACACTAAATAATAAAATCAATAAGGTAAAGATTTATTGGTAAATACAATTTCCAACAAATCAACAGTGACAGAATGCCATATAATCAAGCAGATTGATCAATATATACATATTAATTCCGTAACCAGGTACAGTGTTTCAAAAATCAATCCATAATAGGTGTGAACTTGCATCTATGTAACCCGATGCTTTTCCTGATAGTGTCACTTCCTCAGGGGTTGATGCACACACAATTGTCTATAAAGTAGAAATAGTTTAAGAATATATGACACACATAATACAATGTATTCTGTTAATGCAAACATTGGGTATTAACCAAAAGGGGACCCATACAAATCTGCAAGACTAGTGGCCTGGAAATGTCTGATCCGGGAACTGGAGGTGTGGGATTCAAAGGGCCCAGAAGTGCAAACAGGACAAGATGGCATGCGGGGCATGGAGAGCAATCCAACAATTCCTCCATTGTGATGGCTGTGGAGGATGTGTCTTATGTGTTAGTATACATGACATAAAACTACCACTTAGGTGTAGATCAGAAAGGAATATTATGTGTAGAGAATGTGAGATGTATGAATAGTACAAACATGAACATGTGTGCAAAAATTATATAACAAAAAAAGGATAAACAATAAACAAAAATTAAGAAAAAATGGAAAAAGTTAAAGGGTCAGCCAATCACAGTGGTCACATGGCCAAAAGCCCCGCTTCCCAGCATTCTGAAGTCCTTAAATGGGCTGCGGGAGTCGGCGCCAGGGAGTTAGTAACCTTTATGGATAGATATAGAAATGTTGCATGAATATATCAGTATTAATTATACTTTGAATGAAAAAAGAGAGAAAAACAGATTAATGCATTTTCACGCTTCTGTCCAGTAAGCTCAAAACGGTATGGTCTTGCTGAGGTTGGGGGTGGAAGGTAATTGTTGAGGGGCTTCCTGAAGTTAATTTTTGCTTTCGTAAGGTAAAATGCATTAATCTATATCAACCCACATGAAACCATTTAGGTTGATTTACTAAAGAAGAGGCTGTTTGCTTAAAAACGTATTAGTGTAGTGTGTAAAGTAAATAAGTGTAAAGTAAATATCAGTAAATATGGTAATCTTTTGTTCTAATTAAATACCCAAACATGTTTGGAAGATAGTAAAAAAAAAAGAAATAGGATTGTTAGAACATAATTGGTTTGTTGAAAAAAACACCGCTTTTACAATGAACAGTTTACTTTACTTTTTGTAAATCAACCCAACTGAGTCATCTTTTCAAAAGGAATGTATTTAATACATCAGTTAGTTAACTACGGGTATATTCTTTTATTGGACTAAAATAAACTATCCCTAATCTTACTACTTCGTGGTTCTGCTTTCTTTTACGTTTCAGCAAACCTTTGTACTTTTACATTAAATAGGCCTAAACATCTTTTCATTTGTATACAAATTACTGTAATTATATGACTAATTTTTTGTAACATTTTTCAAATATCCTCTAACATGGTAAATCAAATCATAAAGCAAAGAGCAATGTGTCGCCATCAGCAAAGAAGTTATTAAGAGTTCTTTGCTAGAGCTGTTTTGTCTCCTCAAAGACATGGTGAGGACAAAACCACAAATTTGAGGTTTGACATTTATTGATATTTTGCAGGTTCCAAATGAGAAGATACTCTTGTGAAATCATAAACAAAAGTGAGAGAGTAAATGTCCGTACACATGGACATGAAGAGCTGGATTTTTTTTTTTTTGTAAACCGATGTTGTATCAATATATCAGTTTATTTGTCACAGAAGAAAAATAGGCAAGTCATCATCATCAGTAAACCTTAAAGCGGAGTTCCGGCCTCAAAATCGAAAAAATCGTTTTCGGGCCATCCGCTTGCTGAGGGCTACCTGAAAAAGAAATGGATGCTCCCAATTTTTTTTTTTGGTCACTTACCTTGATATTGAAGAAAATATACTCACCTTCCTTCCAATTCCTCCCTCTGCGGCCACGGCCCCGCCATCTCTTCCGGTTTGCGATGACTCCTGGGAGCTGAACCTCATCGCTCCCAGGAGTCAATGGGCCTGCATCGGCCCTGCTTGTCACTTCCGGTGCAGGCACAGCATTCCCTGCTAAACAGCTTCTGGGCATGCCCAGAAGCTGTGCAGGGATGTCACGCTTGCACCGGAAGTGACGAGCGGTGCCGTTGCAGTGCATTGTGGGACTCCGACGTCACCGAAGAGGCAGCAGAAGAGGACGCGCTGGCTTCAGCTGCCCACACCTGAGACGGCAGCGCTGGAGAAGAACTTTTCAAGGCAAGCATTTCTTCTTACAAGTGCGACCCGGGACAGTTCAGAGGCTATCCATTGTGGAATGTACTAGCCCTGACTGTTCCCGGGGGTATTTTTATCTAAATTTGACCCCCGAGGCCGGAACTCCGCTTTAACTCCTCTAGGCTAGTTCTCTTTATGGATACTTTATTACAGTCCTTCACAACCTTTTTTGAGTCAAGGCAACCTTTGGAATGATGCACCCCACCCCAATCCCCCCAAGACACTACACCCCATTCTAAAATGTAAAAAACAAAACTAATAGTTTTACATATTGCAGCAGCATCCACACACCTGGGCCACCAAACATTAGAGGTGATTTATTCCTCCAGCTTTGTAAACTGGTACTGACTAGTATTCCAGCTTTTCTCTTTTCCTTCAGTTTCTCACCCTCTCTTTACCAATGTGACCCTAGTGCTGACAAAGAGGGGCAGCGGAGAGGCGAGCAAGGAGGCTGCGCATGCGCCTGACATCTGTCTAATACAATAGAGACTAACTGGATTACAGTGTTGCTTTCCTTTCAAACAACTAGACCCTGCTATGCAGGGGTTTATGGGAAGTTCATATGAATATAGATATATGTAATTGAACCAGCAGTATTAAATATACCAACAAATAATACCTATGTAACTGGGAAATTTGTTTTATAATTCCGCCTGCAGTTAACATTTAGGTGATATTTGCATTTCTGTAATTTTTACCCTTCTCTTGAGGTAGACTAGATTTTGCCTTACATGTTTTACATTACTGAGTAAGTGGGTGCAAAATGCAGTTAAGTTCCAGCATCAATAAAAAATATCTTAGAAACTGGGTCAAAGGAGGTGCAAGTGGAATAGTGCATGGTTTGAGTAGATTTGATTATGTGTGTTTGTCTTAAAATGTGGTCAGCATGAAGATATATAGCAGAAAAGAAACTGAACAATAGCATCTGAAAAAATTTAGTGTGAATTTCCCTAGTGTTTTCTTCTCCGACAAAACCAAAAATAATTTAAGAACTTTCTTCAGGTGTATTTGCATTTAAAATGCCCACAATGCATAACTATTATAACTTCTATAATACGTATAACTCTATTAGACTTTTTGGGTAAACAAGTCTATTCTGATGGTGCCCCCATGACTTGAACCACTGCTCATACTGTATGTGCATCTTGTGAGCAGCCACTGCTTCTAAGTTTGATATTGCTAAGTAAACCTAAACCAAGAATAAACTTTTTCCACCCTGCTCTGCATACATGTTTATGTAACCATCATCTCATGCTTTTCATATAAGAATGAAAAAGGTAACCTAGGCTGGCCATACATTATACAATTTTCTGTGCAGTTTTTTTTAGATTTACCTTCAACTATGTAGTACAAAGGCCTGCCTATTTGGATACAATTGAAAGTGTTATTTCGTTTTGACCTCATATTATGTGTTTTTTGGTAAATCTAACAGAAAATTGTAAAAGAAAATTGAACATGTATGGCCAGCCTTAGTTAATTGCTTATATTTAGGGATTTCATGGGGTTACAGTTTTAGTTCAATCTCAGTTTATTAAAAGGTAAATTTTACAGTAGAAACAGAGCAAAAGGTAAACAATAAGTAAGAAAACACAGCGAGCATACAGTATCTCTTATGTCAAATACAATTCGAAGACGACTGATAGAACACTATACCAGTAGAGGACAATATGTAAACTAGAATCATGTGATACGGCATATCAGAGCGCAGCAGTGCAACACATAAATCGCATAGAGCAGAGGAGGTACAGTACTGTATGAGAGCCATGGACAGTGTAAATAGCAGTCCGTATCATTAAACATCCAACAGGGCATCAGCATTGTATGTGAAGTATAGGAAAAAGTGACATTAGTAATTATCAGTGTATATAGACCAATAATATGTAGAAAGGAAGTCAGAAGAAAGAGCTAGAAAAAGCAAGGAAAGCAGAGTAGGGGGTTATTTGGAGAAGCACACGCCCCCCTCCGCTATGACCCACCAGCTCCCGGGGTCAGGAATCCCCCAGTCCAAGATTTAAAGTTGTCAGAGCATCGGAACACATCCCAGGTGGACCAGACGGTGGAGAATCGCTCCTCCCTACCACCTTTCGAGGCCAACAGATTTTCCAGGTCTCTGGTCCCATCCACCTCTAAGGCCCACTCGAGCTTAGAAGGCATGTTTGAAGTCCGCCAGTATCTGGGAATCACCGTCCTGGTTGCTGCCACCAAGAAATGCCAAAGAACATCTTTCTTAATCAGTTTGAATGAGCCTGGAATTAGGGACAATAGGGACAATTCCGGTGTAATAGTGGGTAATAGTTTTAATGGGATTGTATAGCTACAGGTTTTCTTTCTATAGTTATTATGGACAGGACAAAAAATGGCTCTGATTTAATAAGAGAATAAAGACTAAAGTAAATGTTTACATATGTGGGTATGAAAAGTTAACACAGCTTCACCCTTTTTACTAAGCTTACCAAGCTAAGTGAACATACACTTTCCAAAGTGAACACTCACTAACAATCATTGGGGTTGCGTTACCAAAAATTGGGAAGGGCAAAATCTGGTGCAGCTGAGCATGGTAACCAATCAGCTTCCAACTCCAGCTTGTTCAATTAGGCTTTGACAAAAAAAAAAAAAAAAACTGGAAGCTGATTGGTTTCTATGCAGAGCTTCACCAGATTTTGCACTCTCCAGCTTTAGTAAATCAACCCCTTTACGGTTGTTTATAAATGTTTTGCAATGTCATACCCAGCCAGCAGGTGAAACTTTATGCTGCTTTTGAAATGTCTTCTGTTTTCTCCTAAACCTCTGTTACCAAAATCTGGTTTAATGAGTTTAGAGAGTTCAATGGTGTAAGCTAAAATTTACACATAGAACAGTTCAGTGACTCATCAATACAACAAATTTACTTGTATTTAGCGAAGGCTGAATAGAGTTTTAAAAAAAGATATACAATGAACAAATATTTACAAGGACACCTTCATGATTTTTGTTCATTTTTATTTTAGGTTTTATGAAGTTCATTGATTTATAAAATAATGTTTTATATCTTGTTTTTATTAGTAACATCTATATTAAGAAGAAATATTTAGGCGGAACTAAATTCTCTTAATCAATATTAACTATTTTTAAACCTTATGCTGCTAATATTAATAAACAGGAATATACATTATATTTACTTGTTTTAAACTTTTTGTTCTTCAGTCTTTTCTGGCCTAGGTAAAAATGTTATCATTACATGAGTCTTTTTTCTATCATCTGGAGGAGGGGAAGAGTGGCTTTCCCAGCCAAGCATACCCTCCTGCCTCCATGCCCGAGCCAAAGGCAGATGGCTTCTAGAAGGTAAAAGCTACATAAATCATCTGCCCTTACTCAAGATGGTCCCAACTAGAAATAATATGAAGGTTGAGAAGGTTGATTTTCAAAGTAATTTCTCAACAAAATAAAACATTGAGACATGGACGGATGGGTGAGTTTGCTTTGAATAATAAAAATAAACTAGAAAACGTACAATTTCTGGAAATTGTGTGAAGTACTCCTGCCACCACCGGTAGTCTTCACCTGAAGTGGGCGGAGTAACTGTGTGTGGGAGTGGCAGCAGCTTGTGTGTGAGTATGTAGTTTTTGTGTGGGTGTGTGTATGTTTCACTGTGGTGTATGTCTATGGTGTGTGTGTGTGTGTGTGTGTGTGTGTGTGTGTGTGTGTGTGTAAGTGGTGTTTTTATGTGTGTGTGGGTGTGTGTGTGTGTAGTGTGTGTGTGTGTGTGTGTGTGTGTGTGTGTGTGTGTGTGTGTGTGTGTGTGTGGTGTGGGGTGTGTGTGGTGTGTGTGTGTGGTATGTGTGTGGTGTGTGTGGATGTGTGGATGTTTAAGTGTGCCATAGGCAAGAACACTTAATTAAATACCACCTTCAGTTTGTGGTGCTCAGATACTGTCAAAGTACTGTTAGGCTTCATGTACACATGGCCGTGATTTACTGCGGCCGCAGGAAAACACAAGAGGGGAGGGGGGGTTTAAACATCTAGGCCAATCAAAGGGTTCAATGTGTGCAATGTGTGCCTAGCCAGTGTTTTGGTGTACTGTGTTAGGCGCTTTTACTAGGGGAAGCAATGGATTTTATTGCCTGCTTTGGGGGAAAGAAAATCTATTACTTCCCCACTGACAGGACAGGGGAGTGTGTTTTTATTTTTTTATGCAGAAAAATACTTTATTAACATTGAGCCAGTACAATACAGCCATTAGATTGGATTCATATAAAATATACATACAGACACAACTTCAGCAGCACCATGTCACCATGAATATGCACGTACACATGAGATCTGTGTATTGAGTTAATAACCATACCTCCATTCCTGGCACCATTGTATACATCCATCAACAAGTATAGTGCATTAATCCGCATTCAGACCTAGGAGCCGGTCCATGACCAAGTCCACTAGTGCTAGTCCAAAGACCATTCAACCAGGAAGCCCAAAGCCTTTTCTACTTTCCAGAGCATACCCTGTGTTGGTAGACAAGCTTTTCCATTTGAATGGTATTATCCACTGCCGTAATCCACTCCTTTATAATAGGGGGATCATCAGATTTCCAATGTACCATTATAAGCTTGTGTGCCAAGAACAGGGTTCTCACAATTGCCTTTTTAGTGTAATTCTCCCAATCCAATTCATTTAGTATACTGAGTAGACAGTGCTTGGCATCCATAGGTAAAGATACCTAATATACTCAGTTAAGAGTGTCTACCACCCCGGTCAAAGATGTACAGTGTGTTTAAATAGGCTTTGCATTAGTACATGTCCCACATGGCAGTGTCCAGCTTCACCTGCCTTTTTTGATAGCAGTTTGTCCATTAATTGTAAATGTCCAAAAATTAAGCACAAGATTCACCTATAAAACTTAGTGATATTGGCCTCTAAGTTTGGGTTAGGTTTCTGAAAGCTTGGCGATTGGAACCTGGGCAGATTCCCCCATACCTACACATAAGCAGTGATATACACTGGTCAATCTATGGTGGGCTGGAGCACGGTTTACATTATCGCTAGCTTCAGCTGTCTTTCTGGTTTTGCCTCCTACTCTAATAACAATAAGTGCATTCCTGCAGGAAGGAAAGGCTATCGGGAGAGATCTGTTTTGAACTTACTTTTAAGATGTATATAGGGCATAGTTATTAGTAGTTTAAATTGTAATAGGTTTTTTTCAACAACTTCATGCAATTTAAAGTATATCTAAACTAAAAAACATCAAATTAGAATATCCCAGCTCAGCAGTCCTTAGATGTATTGGTTTTCTTTTTATTTCAGCCTAAGTACATTTTTGCACATTCAAAAAATTTAAACTCATAAATTCAGTTTTTTTTTTTTTTTACTTTTTGTGTCCTGTACAGAAATCTTAAACAATGTTGTCAACTTTCTCATCTCCTGTGAACTACAAAACAACAAATTCTCTATGTAATGAAGATGAGGAGGAGGGGGTTTTGTAACCCTAAGGCAGGAAGTGCATTTTTGGCAGAAACACTAGGTGGAAATTATTAGAAAAATTATAAAAAAAGGAAGCAAATGTCTTTACATCTAAGGAATGGTAAGCTGCAGTACACTTTATTTTTGCCTTTGGGTTTAGGTCAGCCTCTCTCAACCAGGGTGCTGCCTGAGGTCATCAGGGATTCTGGGGCATCCTAGTTGAAAAAGGGTGTCAGATCCAACCAAGCTCCTCCGAATTATACATCAGGCATAGCAGGAACTCGGACAGAACAGTGAAGGGGGAGGCGGCTCCTTGAGTTCTTAGCTCTCTGCCTTCCCTAACAGGGAAGTACCCAGCAGTTCAGTACCCGGTATGAGTGCAGTGTTTGTGTGTGTGTGTGTGTGTGTGTGTGTGTGTATGTGTATATATGTGTGTGTATATGTATACAGTATGTACTATATGTATGTGTGTATGTTGCATGTGTGTATGTATGTGTGCATATGTATGCCTTTTCAGGGCTAAATGCAACCATGAGTGAACAAGCCCTTGGTTCATACCTGTGTGGCTGCATTCTGCATGTAGGGCAGCCCATTCATTTCAATAGGATTCCCTACCCCCAGAAACACGGGGGAAGAAATACCCAACTTTTTTTTTTTTTTTTTTTTTTTAATCGTGCCACACCGAACACACACTGCATTTGCCAATGCGGGGGGGGGGGGGGGGACTGTTAAGAATTAATAGAGAAAAGATACACATGTGCTTAAAGCCCAATAGCTTGTATATGCATTTAAACTATCAGGCGCTAAAGGGGTGTGACCAAATATTAACACTACAAACTTTGGATGGACCCTCTGCACACAGCTATACACCCTCTCCAGCAAAATATGCAATGAAAAAACAGGGATATTTAGTTCACACATATTGCAATAAATGCTTAAGCCGGCCAACTGCATCAACCTAATTCTTTTTATGGCCAGTCCTACACTGCTTTGTCACTGCAAATGTTATGGTGGACACCATACCAACCTGGGGCATAGAGACCCAAGGAGGGGGAGAGGGACTAGGTTCATGTCTCTTAAATGACCTGCTTTACAACAGAGAAAAAATATACATGTGCTCAAATCCCAATAACTTTTGCATGCATTTAGAGCCGGTTCACACTTATGCGGCTGCGGCGTTCGCATGTAATGTTGGAGCGCACTGCTCCTTCATTACATGCGATCGGCTGTGCGGTGCGAGTTTAGCCATACACTTTGTATGGCTAAATTCGCACCGCACCCGCAGCAAACACGCACAGGACCCTTTTTTGCAGCCGCATCAGGATCGGATCGCACTGCGGTTCACACTTGTGCGATCCGATCCTGTGCGAACTGTCAGATCGCACTGCGATATGCGATCAAACTGGGGGTGTCGTTAAGATTACATTGACACCCCCAGCGTATCACATATGGCAGTGTGAACTGCCGGGGATGTGTTTGCGATGCGGGAACAGGCTGTGGATTTGCAGCCTTCCAGCATCGCATAAGTGTGAAGCGGGGCTTAAACTATTGGGTGCTAAAGGGGTGTGACCACATACTAACGCTACAAAAGCACTGGCCATAAGAGGGATTACTGTGATGCAATTGGCCAGCTTAAGCATGTATTGCAATATGCGTGAACTAAATACCCCTGTTTTTCATTGCATAGTTTGCTGGAGAGGGTGAATAGCAATGTGCAGAGGGTCCTTCCAGAATTTGTAGTGTTAATATGTAGTCACACCCCTTTGGCATCTGATAGTTTAAATGTATGTGCAAGTTATTGGGATTTGAGCACAGGTAAATCTTTTCTCTGTTGTAACGCAGGTCAGTGACCAGATCTGAACCTAGTCGCCCTCCCCCACCTTGTGTCTCTATGCCCCAGGTTGGCATGGCGTCCACCATAACATTTGCAGTGGCAAAGCAGTGTAGGACTGGCCATAAGATGGATTATGTGAAAAGTGAATATTTGCTATTAAATAAACCGCGCTCCCAAACACTGGTACTAAGTATTATGTGCTAATGATATATAAGTGTATAAAAAGGAAAGAAAATTTTTTATCTACACCAAAGTGCTCCAAAATGGTGATTTAATCGTGAATACTCCATTCCTCCAAAGAACCGTGAGCAGGATAAGTGATCTTCTACCACCAGTAAATGAAGTACCTACTCACCAGAAGCAGAAATTTAAACGCATGTCCAATTAATGAGGTCTCCCTCACGCCAATAGATACTCTCCACTAGTAACACTAACCCAGTTGGATGCCAACATTTTTGCCATAAAGTGTAAAGAAGAACATAAATCCCTTTGTAGTGTAGTATTTCACTGTTTTGATTAGTTGCACATAAAGATTAAAAACACTTACAAGATCGTAAATACATAAGAGCTGATTGTATAGCAGGGACGGCGTCCTGCGTTCCACCTGTGTTTCAGAGTGGAGGAAATGACACGTCACGTGTCATTTCACAGTGATTGTTTAATTAATCCAGGGTGTGCAGGTATAAAAGCATTGGTTTTACATAAGAGGGATTACTTTGATGCAGTTGGCTGACTTAAGCATGTATTGCAATATGTGTGAACTAAATATCCCTGTTTTTCATTGCATAGTTTGCTGGAGAGTGTGTATAGCAATATGCAGAGGGTCCATCAAGAATTTGTAGTGTTGAGAATTAATGACACTCCTATACATCTGCTCGTTTGTCTATAAGCTCCCCAGCATGGAATATTGAGAACCAAGCCTAAAGCTGGATACACACTATACAATTTTCTTTAGATTTTTTCCTTTAGATTTACCAAAACCATATAATATGAAGTCAAACCTACACACTTTCAATTTGATTGCAATTGGGCATTCCCTTGTACTACTTAGTTGAAGGTAAATCTAAAGGAAATCCAACAATAAAAGTTGTATAGTGTGCATTCAGCTTAGACTGGGGTTGCTCAAGGCTAAAAATACATTTTAAGGGCACCCTAACTGAAAAAAGGTTGAGAAACACTGGTTTCGATACAATCTAACAAAGAGTAGAAACTGACATTTCAAGGTCCCCAATGCAAAAGTTGCCAAGCATTGATCCTAGATGTTGTCCGCGTCATTGAAAAATCTACTTCATAGTATTTATTTGACATCAGAAGTTTTTCACTCATCAAAACCAAGTCAATTTCCTTGGAATTTTTTGCCACTCTGGAATGATGAGAAGTAGCTTTTCTTTCAGTGAAAAATGATTTCTGTGTTTGACTGTTTTTATTTTATAAAAAAAAAAAAATTACATTCTTTTCTAGTTCCTACCAATTTTATACAAGCACACATTAATGGGACACATGTCATCTTATTGAAAAGTTGATGGACAGCATTTCGGTAACCAGCTGCCTATTTTCTAGGAGAGCACTTAAAAGTTTTCCACATAGAAAGTGAAGTAATAGAAAATGATTGTATTTGACTTATTGCTGTATAGGTTCACCTTGATCTAATCATTTGAAATTACAGTATTAAAAAACTCAATGTATATCTGAAGCCAAAGCTTTAGCTTTTGGCTGTCTTTGTACTGTGTGGGGGGTTCCTCATCCCTTCTTGATTTGCAAAAACAGCGGTAAGCAAAAAAAGGATCTCTCCCCTTTTAAACTGGCTAACGTACAAGTACATCACCAGGTTAAAGTGGTTATACAGGAATGATGCCTGCAGCTACAGGCATCATCCTAGAATCTTTTTTTTTTTTTGGGCTGCCAATGTTTTTTTCTTGTTAAAATGATTTTACAGGCAGCAGAATGGAGGTCCTCATTCCAGCAGGGACCCTGGGACTGCAGCCAGCAGTTTCGCCAGCTGACCATAGAGATGTTTGAGGACTATAACATTTAAGAAGCCGGAAGCAAAGAGTATTTAGTCACCAATATGAACAACAGCAACAATATTCTCCAGTGCATTGGTGTGATAGTCCAAATCAGAAGAGAACTTTGTGGTTAGAAGTGGATATTACTATACTTATAGCTGCCCTCTAAGACTAGAGTTGTCCTCAGAACACTGTGGAAAATAGATTTTAAAAAAAGGGCACACTGGCCTAGTGCATTATCCAACAACAAATTTATTGAAGATAAAATATAAAATAAAACTACTCACAAGTGTAGGTAGTGTAATCGCGTATCAAGCCACTACAAGTGGCTGCAATCTCCCAGCTTTGCCAAAGCCTCTAGCTCAAGGAGGATCTCACAGGGGTCTGGGCAGGAAGGGGGTGAAAGTGTCCTGTAGGCAAGTGGTTAAACATCATAAGTCACATATTTACCATTAAGCATTTAAAAATATATTCATGATACCATGCCTAAACAGTTCTCTTGAAAGCAGGCAGTTTTAAATACACAATATAGTCAAAAACAGAAACAAAATCCATGAAATGCCTACAGTGAGCAGAGCATACCAGCTCGCAGCATCAGTTTTCTATCTACACTTTGCTCTATTTTAGTGCACCAGTGATTGTCCCCCCCCCCCACCTTTTTGAGCAATCTAGTGATCTCTGATCCCTTTTAATGTAATGCAAGGTGGTTTTTCCAACCAAGCCCACTTCCTCTTCCTTGCTGTCTATCACAAACAGAAGGCCTGATGTAGCAATGAATACTATATGAGGAAGTTTAAAAGAACAGATTCAGCCATCTTCTCGTCATCTTCTTCTGGGTTCAGAAACCTCTGTACTCTCTTGGCCAGGTAAAGGTGACATAACTCACACACATGTATAGAAGATACTTTGTCCTAGCACTTACAGATTTTGAGAGTGTAGACTATTTATCGAATCTGTATTTTCTGAAAAAAATAAAAAATCACACTAAAATACATTTTACTGCATAAAAACACAATGTAATACCCATTTAGTACAATAGTAAAGATGAGTTGGCATCAAGCAAATAGATGCCAAACATGTCAGACTTTAAATTTGGGTGTGCCCTACAGGCCTACACAAAGTGATTATCTCCTCGAAATGAGAAGGAATCCAACATCTGGCAGTTATTCCCAGAACAGAGGCCCCTGCTTTCTCTTCTGGTGACAATTGTTCCTAGAAAAAAATGTAGGGCTAGGTTGCCCCCAACAGGGACTAGGACTTTATTAAAAAAAAAAAACTTGACAGATGTTCTAACCTTTTCTAGTTCTATCTAAAACTAGTTATATTTAAATTTTCTTGGGCTTCCATAACTCCACTGATGATGGCTACTTTGGTAATGTTCTTTATCATGAGGCATTTTACTGATAAGATTGTCTATAAAAAAAAAAAAAAAACACATTCCTTGTGTTCTGCATAATCCGAATACCAGCAGTTATATTTATAATTTGTTAAAAATTTAAACAACAGATGCATGTTTCGTTGAACCTAAATTTTACTTACCACCTACTTATGTGGTTTTTGTATTCATACTATCACCATCTCATAAAGATTTTGGTGTGGGTGTGGGTTTGTGTTACAAGCTGGTTGTTAATTTAAAAATAATTGTATAATTTTTTTTTTTGCTTTTCACACTTGCAGCATCTGTTCAGCAATGTAGCTATTTATTGAGAATAATTATATGGTTACTTCAACACAAATAACAACCTTGCAGCCGCCAAGCTGCCTGTAGCACTATATGTACTGTTTATGCCATTACATAAAAAAAGCAAAAGAGATTCGTTTTACGACTGAAAATACAGAAATGTTATTAATGAATACAATATTTTTAAGAACTGCTCTAGGGTGGCGAAAGGGAGATGAGGTTTGTAATAGCAGAAGTGAACTTTTACATTCTAGTAGCAAATTAATGACCATAATTAGTCATCTAGAATGCCAATGATAGTTTTTTTTATAAATGTTACTTCATTTTCAATTATTGCAAGCATCATTTCAAGTGTAAACTACTAATAGTTTTATATATATGAAAGCCCATTCAGAAATGACATTAGGCATCCTTTACAATGCAGCCTACTAAAATAATATCACTATGCATTCATGATTGTTATTTCCTGCCTATTTGGCGTTCCCCTTATTGATACACTGGCTGGGTTTAGTAATATTAAGGGGGATCAAACAACGGAGCAGAGGATGACGTTGTCTACAAAAGCTGAGACACATTTACTATAAGCATACAGCAAACATGTAAATTTGCATCCAACATGGTTTAAAAGGGAAGTTAAACAGTTTACTACCTGCTTTGTACAGGTCTGCAGTGTAACTCAAATAAGTCAATTTTGACACCATCATTTAAGCACCGGTTCTTCTCTGCATTGGACTGTTTTGATGCTTAACAGCTAGTAGAAACATCTAGCATTCAGGCAACATTAGAGCATCAATAGTCCATTCCAACAGCAAGTTGTACTTTTATTTACAATTCCTCACTACATTCCCCCACTCCATCAGCACCCTTGCTCTGTTACTGTAACACAGTGGGCCTTCTTGGTATGGGGACATGTAAACTTTTCTTGCCTGAGCGAATAATTGCTATGTATGAACACTTTAGATAGGGACAGGGATGTTATCCACCTGGATATACTCTGGACACTGGGGTGAACTCCTTGAAAGGTGAGGTGAATCAGTGAAAATACCTTGCTGGGGTTTGGACTACCAGGATACACTGACACCATCAAATCTAATGTATTTTTAAGTTCTAGTTAGGTTTAGGTATAGGGGGTTTATTTTAAAGGTTAGATAATGGGTTACAGGAAGGATAAGTGTTGTAAAAGGGTAACATGTTAGAGACTAAATCTTTCAATTGGAATAAACTTGTAGAAGTTGAATTAAGGGTTATGTTTTAGGTCTAGATTCATTGTTAAAGGTTAACTTTCATGTTTGGGTTAGGCTATTAGAAGGTAGTTTAAGTGTTTAAAGCAGAGTTCCAGCCTCCCCCTCCAAAAATTCAAAGACTTTTAATATTAGGACCCTTACCTGTTCTGGAGTCCAGCGATGTCATCGTCGGGTGCTACTCCCGCCATTGCGGCTTCATGGGCGGGTCCCTACTGCGCATGCACGGAGTGCACTGCACTTTGGATTGGCTGGCTGGCAGAGGGAAGGAGGAGGGGACCAAATTTCCAAGGGATGGCGCAGTGACGCGGTCTCCCTGAAGTGATGAAGGGTACCTGTCAAAAACAGGTACCCTTTTCCCTCCTCCCCCCTGAAAGGTGCCAAATGTGGCACCGGAGGGGGAGAGGAAGCAAATGAGCGGAAGTTTCACTTTTGGGTGGAACTCTGCATTAAGGTTAATTGTAGTGTTAGGTTAAGGTATAAGGTTGGAGAGTTGGGTTTAAGTACAGGGGTGAGGTTGAAGGATAGATTCACCATTTGTAACAAGTTACATGTTACACCCATATTCAGGGTGTAGCATGTAACATGTTACAAATCCATGGGCCCCCAAACTTCACCAGCTCCTCAATGTGGCAGGCATCGGGCGATTTTGTTCTCCAGTGCTCTGTCATTTTTTGCCCGCTCATCCACGTCACTCATTCACAAAGTTCTGTAAATTGAAAACTACAAGGTCCTGCAGCCTTTGTGGCTGTCGCCTTATAGTTCTCAATTACCTACCCGGGCACTGTTGAGTGATGCTTTCTGTTAGGATGTAACTGTTTACACAGAGCTTACACACAGAGTCTGCAAGAGTCCTGCATTGCACCAACAATCTGGGTGCAATGCTTTCCAGGCTCCCAACAAAAAAATAATAAATGCAGACTTTCTTTACCTTCAAACATATGTGCTTTTATTTACTTTTTTAAAGGTAAATTTATCCTTTAAATCAGAACCCGTTGATTTAACAATTTCAAAAAACAGTTACATTCCCGTCATGCTGGGAATGCTAACTGTCACATTGGTTGTGCTCTCAACCAAACTGTCAAACCGTCCAATGGCTGGTGTCAAAACTGATAAAATGTGCCGCATCATGGCAGTTGAAGATTAAACAGAGGCCAAGATGGTAGCTTCCTTGACTGAAAACGATAGGGGGGGGGTTACTTCCACATTAAGTCTAAAGCCCCGTACACACGCTACGAATTTCCGCCGACCGCTCGTCCGTCTTTTGTCGAGAGTGCGTGTCCGTTGGTTGGAATGTGTTCTAGACTGCATACGAATTTTGTCGTCCGACAAAAGATGACGTAATTATGTCCAACGCTACAGAAGAGGAAGTGAGTTTTTGGCCGTGACCCTTCTGGGCATCTCGCGCTGATTTCGGTAGCATTTGTTTGGTAAACGACATTTCGCTATATTCCGAGACATCGTTCGAGAAGCAATTATGATGACTGAGGATTCTACTCTTGCTGTTGTTGGGCTGGGAGTAATTGCTCTAAGCCGAGTTCTTTGCAAGAAGAAGAAAAAGAGGACCTCCTGGACCAAAAATTGGTTGCTCAACCGTGAGCAATTTTCCCACATGTCCTTGCTGCGGGAGCTACAGGAAAATAATCCTGATGACTTCAGGAATTATTTGAGGATGACGGATCCATGTTTTTACCATCTTCTTGCCTTGGTGTCCCCCTATATTCGGAAGCAGGATACATGTATGTGGCTTGCAATTACTCCTGAGCAAAGGCTAATTGCAACATTGAGATATCTTGCAACAGGGAGAAGCCTGCAGGATCTCAAGTTCACCACAGGTATCTCCCCCCAAGCTCTTGGAGTCATCATCCCTGAGACCTGCTCTGCTATAATTAAGTTAAAGTCTTACAGAAGGACTATATCAAGGTAGGCTTCTTATTTTTATATTACATTCAATGTATTTTTCATGTCAACATAATTTAGTTTATTTTGGATGTACATCAAATTACATGTGTCATTATTTTGTAACTGCCCTCTGGCCTCATGCACATAGTAGTAAAGCTATTTATTTTCCTAAGCATTTTTAAAATTAGCCAGTAACCACCCCAGCATCCTTTCCTATGTGTCCCTAAACGCATAGCCTGTTAACAGTATATTTTATCTGTGTCATTTTCTGACGTTCCCAGAACCCATTATCCCTTTTTATTTATTTTTTTTTACATAGTTTATGAGGTTTATAAAATACATCAGTCCATCCAGTTAAACCTATGATTGTGTATGTTTATTTTCTGATGTAAAAACATTCAGTGGGCACAAGCTCCTTAATGATGTTTAAAAGCATAGTTTTACCCACCCACTCATGCTAAATGTAAAAGTCAGCATATACAAATGCTGTAGCTGGTGAATGACAATATTATGACATTAGGAGGCGAAAATTAAATGTATGTAGATGACTTACCCCAAAATACTAAAGATTCCCTTCATGTTGTTCTTATCTTAAAGTTGCATAAGCATTTCTGTGCCAAATGTGTGTGTAATAATGTGATGTGCACAAGCACTAAGTGGTTTTTAATTATTTTCCAACAGTTTCCGACAAATGCAGAGCAGTGGCAGGAAGTTGCTGGCCAATTCCAGGAGCAGTGAGATTTTCCGAATTGTGGGGGTGCTATTGATAGCAAGAACGTCCGCATCGTCCCATCACCTAATTCCAGATCCTATTATTATAATATTAAAGTTATTTTTTAGCATAATGCTTGCAATTATCAATGCTAATTATGAGTTTATGTTTTTGGACAAATTGGAAAGAATGGCCGCAATTCTGATGGGGGAGTCATTGACCAAACCGAGAGGAGAACCGATGGACATTGACGCAGAATGGTTCCTGGGTTGCAGGCCCTGGGCAAACAGAGAGTGGCAGACTTGAGCATTAAAATGCTCAGAGATGAGAGGAGAGGAGAGGAGTGGAGAGGAGTGGAGAACCGATGGACATTGACGCAAAATGGTTCCCGGGTGGCAGGCCACGGGCAAACAGAGAGTGGCAGACTTGAGCATTAAAAAATGCTGACCAAAACAGGTGCCTTTTGTGTTTACACGTGTTGTCCTATTTAAGCAGCCCATGTACTCTTGTCTCTGCCTAATGATGAGATGAGATGAGATGAGATGGTGCGCGTCAAGCCCGTGAGCCGTTGACCATTCGGGGCCTGCGCTACAAGCGTGCACCCAAGGCGTAGCTTGCGCTCGCGGGCCCATAATGAACTTCCACTGCGGCAGAAAAAATAAATAAATAAATAATTCATTTTATATATACACACCCCGACCAAACACGGATGAGATGAGATGAGATGAGATGAGATGAGATGAGATGAGATGAGATGAGATGAGATGAGATGAGATGAGATGAGATGAGATGGTGCGCGTCAAGCCCGTGAGCCGTTGACCATTCGGGGCCTGCGCTACAAGCGTGCACCCAAGGCGTAGCTTGCGCTCGCGGGCCCATAATGAACTTCCACTGCGGCAGAAAAAATAAATAAATAAATAATTCATTTTATATATACACACCCCGACCAAACACGGATGAGATGAGATGAGATGAGATGAGATGAGATGAGATGAGATGAGATGAGATGAGATGAGATGAGATGAGATGAGATGAGATGGTGCGCGTCAAGCCCGTGAGCCGTTGACCATTCGGGGCCTGCGCTACAAGCGTGCACCCAAGGCGTAGCTTGCGCTCGCGGGCCCATAATGAACTTCCACTGCGGCAGAAAAAATAAATAAATAAATAATTCATTTTATATATACACACCCCGACCAAACACGGATGAGATGAGATGAGATGAGATGAGATGAGATGAGATGAGATGAGATGAGATGAGATGAGATGAGATGAGATGAGATGAGATGGTGCGCGTCAAGCCCGTGAGCCGTTGACCATTCGGGGCCTGCGCTACAAGCGTGCACCCAAGGCGTAGCTTGCGCTCGCGGGCCCATAATGAACTTCCACTGCGGCAGAAAAAATAAATAAATAAATAATTCATTTTATATATACACACCCCGACCAAACACGGATGAGATGAGATGAGATGAGATGAGATGAGATGAGATGAGATGAGATGAGATGAGATGAGATGAGATGAGATGAGATGAGATGAGATGGTGCGCGTCAAGCCCGTGAGCCGTTGACCATTCGGGGCCTGCGCTACAAGCGTGCACCCAAGGCGTAGCTTGCGCTCGCGGGCCCATAATGAACTTCCACTGCGGCAGAAAAAATAAATAAATAAATAATTCATTTTATATATACACACCCCGACCAAACACGGATGAGATGAGATGAGATGAGATGAGATGAGATGAGATGAGATGAGATGAGATGAGATGAGATGAGATGAGATGAGATGAGATGAGATGAGATGGTGCGCGTCAAGCCCGTGAGCCGTTGACCATTCGGGGCCTGCGCTACAAGCGTGCACCCAAGGCGTAGCTTGCGCTCGCGGGCCCATAATGAACTTCCACTGCGGCAGAAAAAATAAATAAATAAATAATTCATTTTATATATACACACCCCGACCAAACACGGATGAGATGAGATGAGATGAGATGAGATGAGATGAGATGAGATGAGATGAGATGAGATGAGATGAGATGAGATGAGATGAGATGGTGCGCGTCAAGCCCGTGAGCCGTTGACCATTCGGGGCCTGCGCTACAAGCGTGCACCCAAGGCGTAGCTTGCGCTCGCGGGCCCATAATGAACTTCCACTGCGGCAGAAAAAATAAATAAATAAATAATTCATTTTATATATACACACCCCGACCAAACACGGATGAGATGAGATGAGATGAGATGAGATGAGATGAGATGAGATGAGATGAGATGAGATGAGATGAGATGAGATGAGATGGTGCGCGTCAAGCCCGTGAGCCGTTGACCATTCGGGGCCTGCGCTACAAGCGTGCACCCAAGGCGTAGCTTGCGCTCGCGGGCCCATAATGAACTTCCACTGCGGCAGAAAAAATAAATAAATAAATAATTCATTTTATATATACACACCCCGACCAAACACGGATGAGATGAGATGAGATGAGATGAGATGAGATGAGATGAGATGAGATGAGATGAGATGAGATGAGATGAGATGAGATGAGATGAGATGGTGCGCGTCAAGCCCGTGAGCCGTTGACCATTCGGGGCCTGCGCTACAAGCGTGCACCCAAGGCGTAGCTTGCGCTCGCGGGCCCATAATGAACTTCCACTGCGGCAGAAAAAATAAATAAATAAATAATTCATTTTATATATACACACCCCGACCAAACACGGATGAGATGAGATGAGATGAGATGAGATGAGATGAGATGAGATGAGATGAGATGAGATGAGATGAGATGAGATGAGATGGTGCGCGTCAAGCCCGTGAGCCGTTGACCATTCGGGGCCTGCGCTACAAGCGTGCACCCAAGGCGTAGCTTGCGCTCGCGGGCCCATAATGAACTTCCACTGCGGCAGAAAAAATAAATAAATAAATAATTCATTTTATATATACACACCCCGACCAAACACGGATGAGATGAGATGAGATGAGATGAGATGAGATGAGATGAGATGAGATGAGATGAGATGAGATGAGATGAGATGAGATGAGATGAGATGAGATGAGATGAGATGGTGCGCGTCAAGCCCGTGAGCCGTTGACCATTCGGGGCCTGCGCTACAAGCGTGCACCCAAGGCGTAGCTTGCGCTCGCGGGCCCATAATGAACTTCCACTGCGGCAGAAAAAATAAATAAATAAATAATTCATTTTATATATACACACCCCGACCAAACACGGATGAGATGAGATGAGATGAGATGAGATGAGATGAGATGAGATGAGATGAGATGAGATGAGATGAGATGAGATGAGATGAGATGAGATGAGATGAGATGAGATGAGATGGTGCGCGTCAAGCCCGTGAGCCGTTGACCATTCGGGGCCTGCGCTACAAGCGTGCACCCAAGGCGTAGCTTGCGCTCGCGGGCCCATAATGAACTTCCACTGCGGCAGAAAAAATAAATAAATAAATAATTCATTTTATATATACACACCCCGACCAAACACGGATGAGATGAGATGAGATGAGATGAGATGAGATGAGATGAGATGAGATGAGATGAGATGAGATGAGATGAGATGAGATGAGATGAGATGAGATGAGATGAGATGAGATGAGATGAGATGAGATGAGATGGTGCGCGTCAAGCCCGTGAGCCGTTGACCATTCGGGGCCTGCGCTACAAGCGTGCACCCAAGGCGTAGCTTGCGCTCGCGGGCCCATAATGAACTTCCACTGCGGCAGAAAAAATAAATAAATAAATAATTCATTTTATATATACACACCCCGACCAAACACGGATGAGATGAGATGAGATGAGATGAGATGAGATGAGATGAGATGAGATGAGATGAGATGAGATGAGATGAGATGAGATGAGATGAGATGAGATGAGATGAGATGAGATGAGATGAGATGAGATGAGATGGTGCGCGTCAAGCCCGTGAGCCGTTGACCATTCGGGGCCTGCGCTACAAGCGTGCACCCAAGGCGTAGCTTGCGCTCGCGGGCCCATAATGAACTTCCACTGCGGCAGAAAAAATAAATAAATAAATAATTCATTTTATATATACACACCCCGACCAAACACGGATGAGATGAGATGAGATGAGATGAGATGAGATGAGATGAGATGAGATGAGATGAGATGAGATGAGATGAGATGAGATGAGATGAGATGAGATGAGATGAGATGAGATGAGATGAGATGAGATGAGATGGTGCGCGTCAAGCCCGTGAGCCGTTGACCATTCGGGGCCTGCGCTACAAGCGTGCACCCAAGGCGTAGCTTGCGCTCGCGGGCCCATAATGAACTTCCACTGCGGCAGAAAAAATAAATAAATAAATAATTCATTTTATATATACACACCCCGACCAAACACGGATGAGATGAGATGAGATGAGATGAGATGAGATGAGATGAGATGAGATGAGATGAGATGAGATGAGATGAGATGAGATGAGATGAGATGAGATGAGATGAGATGAGATGAGATGGTGCGCGTCAAGCCCGTGAGCCGTTGACCATTCGGGGCCTGCGCTACAAGCGTGCACCCAAGGCGTAGCTTGCGCTCGCGGGCCCATAATGAACTTCCACTGCGGCAGAAAAAATAAATAAATAAATAATTCATTTTATATATACACACCCCGACCAAACACGGATGAGATGAGATGAGATGAGATGAGATGAGATGAGATGAGATGAGATGAGATGAGATGAGATGAGATGAGATGAGATGAGATGAGATGAGATGAGATGAGATGGTGCGCGTCAAGCCCGTGAGCCGTTGACCATTCGGGGCCTGCGCTACAAGCGTGCACCCAAGGCGTAGCTTGCGCTCGCGGGCCCATAATGAACTTCCACTGCGGCAGAAAAAATAAATAAATAAATAATTCATTTTATATATACACACCCCGACCAAACACGGATGAGATGAGATGAGATGAGATGAGATGAGATGAGATGAGATGAGATGAGATGAGATGAGATGAGATGAGATGAGATGAGATGAGATGAGATGAGATGAGATGAGATGGTGCGCGTCAAGCCCGTGAGCCGTTGACCATTCGGGGCCTGCGCTACAAGCGTGCACCCAAGGCGTAGCTTGCGCTCGCGGGCCCATAATGAACTTCCACTGCGGCAGAAAAAATAAATAAATAAATAATTCATTTTATATATACACACCCCGACCAAACACGGATGAGATGAGATGAGATGAGATGAGATGAGATGAGATGAGATGAGATGAGATGAGATGAGATGAGATGAGATGAGATGAGATGAGATGAGATGAGATGGTGCGCGTCAAGCCCGTGAGCCGTTGACCATTCGGGGCCTGCGCTACAAGCGTGCACCCAAGGCGTAGCTTGCGCTCGCGGGCCCATAATGAACTTCCACTGCGGCAGAAAAAATAAATAAATAAATAATTCATTTTATATATACACACCCCGACCAAACACGGATGAGATGAGATGAGATGAGATGAGATGAGATGAGATGAGATGAGATGAGATGAGATGAGATGAGATGAGATGAGATGAGATGAGATGAGATGAGATGGTGCGCGTCAAGCCCGTGAGCCGTTGACCATTCGGGGCCTGCGCTACAAGCGTGCACCCAAGGCGTAGCTTGCGCTCGCGGGCCCATAATGAACTTCCACTGCGGCAGAAAAAATAAATAAATAAATAATTCATTTTATATATACACACCCCGACCAAACACGGATGAGATGAGATGAGATGAGATGAGATGAGATGAGATGAGATGAGATGAGATGAGATGAGATGAGATGAGATGAGATGAGATGAGATGAGATGAGATGGTGCGCGTCAAGCCCGTGAGCCGTTGACCATTCGGGGCCTGCGCTACAAGCGTGCACCCAAGGCGTAGCTTGCGCTCGCGGGCCCATAATGAACTTCCACTGCGGCAGAAAAAATAAATAAATAAATAATTCATTTTATATATACACACCCCGACCAAACACGGATGAGATGAGATGAGATGAGATGAGATGAGATGAGATGAGATGAGATGAGATGAGATGAGATGAGATGAGATGAGATGAGATGAGATGAGATGAGATGAGATGGTGCGCGTCAAGCCCGTGAGCCGTTGACCATTCGGGGCCTGCGCTACAAGCGTGCACCCAAGGCGTAGCTTGCGCTCGCGGGCCCATAATGAACTTCCACTGCGGCAGAAAAAATAAATAAATAAATAATTCATTTTATATATACACACCCCGACCAAACACGGATGAGATGAGATGAGATGAGATGAGATGAGATGAGATGAGATGAGATGAGATGAGATGAGATGAGATGAGATGAGATGAGA
Organism: Pelophylax lessonae; assembly: GCF_965119305.1. Lineage (NCBI taxonomy): Eukaryota > Metazoa > Chordata > Amphibia > Anura > Ranidae > Pelophylax > Pelophylax lessonae. The sequence goes on from NC_138773.1 coordinate 220,290,292, forward strand.
TGAGATGAGATGAGATGAGATGGTGCGCGTCAAGCCCGTGAGCCGTTGACCATTCGGGGCCTGCGCTACAAGCGTGCACCCAAGGCGTAGCTTGCGCTCGCGGGCCCATAATGAACTTCCACTGCGGCAGAAAAAATAAATAAATAAATAATTCATTTTATATATACACACCCCGACCAAACACGGATGAGATGAGATGAGATGAGATGAGATGAGATGAGATGAGATGAGATGAGATGAGATGAGATGAGATGAGATGAGATGAGATGAGATGAGATGAGATGAGATGGTGCGCGTCAAGCCCGTGAGCCGTTGACCATTCGGGGCCTGCGCTACAAGCGTGCACCCAAGGCGTAGCTTGCGCTCGCGGGCCCATAATGAACTTCCACTGCGGCAGAAAAAATAAATAAATAAATAATTCATTTTATATATACACACCCCGACCAAACACGGATGAGATGAGATGAGATGAGATGAGATGAGATGAGATGAGATGAGATGAGATGAGATGAGATGAGATGAGATGAGATGAGATGAGATGAGATGAGATGAGATGGTGCGCGTCAAGCCCGTGAGCCGTTGACCATTCGGGGCCTGCGCTACAAGCGTGCACCCAAGGCGTAGCTTGCGCTCGCGGGCCCATAATGAACTTCCACTGCGGCAGAAAAAATAAATAAATAAATAATTCATTTTATATATACACACCCCGACCAAACACGGATGAGATGAGATGAGATGAGATGAGATGAGATGAGATGAGATGAGATGAGATGAGATGAGATGAGATGAGATGAGATGAGATGAGATGAGATGAGATGAGATGAGATGAGATGGTGCGCGTCAAGCCCGTGAGCCGTTGACCATTCGGGGCCTGCGCTACAAGCGTGCACCCAAGGCGTAGCTTGCGCTCGCGGGCCCATAATGAACTTCCACTGCGGCAGAAAAAATAAATAAATAAATAATTCATTTTATATATACACACCCCGACCAAACACGGATGAGATGAGATGAGATGAGATGAGATGAGATGAGATGAGATGAGATGAGATGAGATGAGATGAGATGAGATGAGATGAGATGAGATGAGATGAGATGGTGCGCGTCAAGCCCGTGAGCCGTTGACCATTCGGGGCCTGCGCTACAAGCGTGCACCCAAGGCGTAGCTTGCGCTCGCGGGCCCATAATGAACTTCCACTGCGGCAGAAAAAATAAATAAATAAATAATTCATTTTATATATACACACCCCGACCAAACACGGATGAGATGAGATGAGATGAGATGAGATGAGATGAGATGAGATGAGATGAGATGAGATGAGATGAGATGAGATGAGATGAGATGAGATGAGATGAGATGAGATGAGATGGTGCGCGTCAAGCCCGTGAGCCGTTGACCATTCGGGGCCTGCGCTACAAGCGTGCACCCAAGGCGTAGCTTGCGCTCGCGGGCCCATAATGAACTTCCACTGCGGCAGAAAAAATAAATAAATAAATAATTCATTTTATATATACACACCCCGACCAAACACGGATGAGATGAGATGAGATGAGATGAGATGAGATGAGATGAGATGAGATGAGATGAGATGAGATGAGATGAGATGAGATGAGATGAGATGAGATGAGATGAGATGAGATGAGATGGTGCGCGTCAAGCCCGTGAGCCGTTGACCATTCGGGGCCTGCGCTACAAGCGTGCACCCAAGGCGTAGCTTGCGCTCGCGGGCCCATAATGAACTTCCACTGCGGCAGAAAAAATAAATAAATAAATAATTCATTTTATATATACACACCCCGACCAAACACGGATGAGATGAGATGAGATGAGATGAGATGAGATGAGATGAGATGAGATGGTGCGCGTCAAGCCCGTGAGCCGTTGACCATTCGGGGCCTGCGCTACAAGCGTGCACCCAAGGCGTAGCTTGCGCTCGCGGGCCCATAATGAACTTCCACTGCGGCAGAAAAAATAAATAAATAAATAATTCATTTTATATATACACACCCCGACCAAACACGGATGAGATGAGATGAGATGAGATGAGATGAGATGAGATGAGATGAGATGAGATGAGATGAGATGAGATGAGATGAGATGAGATGAGATGAGATGAGATGAGATGAGATGGTGCGCGTCAAGCCCGTGAGCCGTTGACCATTCGGGGCCTGCGCTACAAGCGTGCACCCAAGGCGTAGCTTGCGCTCGCGGGCCCATAATGAACTTCCACTGCGGCAGAAAAAATAAATAAATAAATAATTCATTTTATATATACACACCCCGACCAAACACGGATGAGATGAGATGAGATGAGATGAGATGAGATGAGATGAGATGAGATGAGATGAGATGAGATGAGATGAGATGAGATGAGATGAGATGAGATGAGATGGTGCGCGTCAAGCCCGTGAGCCGTTGACCATTCGGGGCCTGCGCTACAAGCGTGCACCCAAGGCGTAGCTTGCGCTCGCGGGCCCATAATGAACTTCCACTGCGGCAGAAAAAATAAATAAATAAATAATTCATTTTATATATACACACCCCGACCAAACACGGATGAGATGAGATGAGATGAGATGAGATGAGATGAGATGAGATGAGATGAGATGAGATGAGATGAGATGAGATGAGATGAGATGAGATGAGATGAGATGAGATGAGATGAGATGGTGCGCGTCAAGCCCGTGAGCCGTTGACCATTCGGGGCCTGCGCTACAAGCGTGCACCCAAGGCGTAGCTTGCGCTCGCGGGCCCATAATGAACTTCCACTGCGGCAGAAAAAATAAATAAATAAATAATTCATTTTATATATACACACCCCGACCAAACACGGATGAGATGAGATGAGATGAGATGAGATGAGATGAGATGAGATGAGATGAGATGAGATGAGATGAGATGAGATGAGATGAGATGAGATGAGATGAGATGAGATGAGATGAGATGAGATGAGATGAGATGAGATGAGATGGTGCGCGTCAAGCCCGTGAGCCGTTGACCATTCGGGGCCTGCGCTACAAGCGTGCACCCAAGGCGTAGCTTGCGCTCGCGGGCCCATAATGAACTTCCACTGCGGCAGAAAAAATAAATAAATAAATAATTCATTTTATATATACACACCCCGACCAAACACGGATGAGATGAGATGAGATGAGATGAGATGAGATGAGATGAGATGAGATGAGATGAGATGAGATGAGATGAGATGAGATGAGATGAGATGAGATGAGATGAGATGAGATGGTGCGCGTCAAGCCCGTGAGCCGTTGACCATTCGGGGCCTGCGCTACAAGCGTGCACCCAAGGCGTAGCTTGCGCTCGCGGGCCCATAATGAACTTCCACTGCGGCAGAAAAAATAAATAAATAAATAATTCATTTTATATATACACACCCCGACCAAACACGGATGAGATGAGATGAGATGAGATGAGATGAGATGAGATGAGATGAGATGAGATGAGATGAGATGAGATGAGATGAGATGAGATGAGATGAGATGAGATGGTGCGCGTCAAGCCCGTGAGCCGTTGACCATTCGGGGCCTGCGCTACAAGCGTGCACCCAAGGCGTAGCTTGCGCTCGCGGGCCCATAATGAACTTCCACTGCGGCAGAAAAAATAAATAAATAAATAATTCATTTTATATATACACACCCCGACCAAACACGGATGAGATGAGATGAGATGAGATGAGATGAGATGAGATGAGATGAGATGAGATGAGATGAGATGAGATGAGATGAGATGAGATGAGATGAGATGAGATGAGATGAGATGAGATGAGATGAGATGAGATGAGATGGTGCGCGTCAAGCCCGTGAGCCGTTGACCATTCGGGGCCTGCGCTACAAGCGTGCACCCAAGGCGTAGCTTGCGCTCGCGGGCCCATAATGAACTTCCACTGCGGCAGAAAAAATAAATAAATAAATAATTCATTTTATATATACACACCCCGACCAAACACGGATGAGATGAGATGAGATGAGATGAGATGAGATGAGATGAGATGAGATGAGATGAGATGAGATGAGATGAGATGAGATGAGATGAGATGAGATGAGATGAGATGAGATGAGATGAGATGAGATGGTGCGCGTCAAGCCCGTGAGCCGTTGACCATTCGGGGCCTGCGCTACAAGCGTGCACCCAAGGCGTAGCTTGCGCTCGCGGGCCCATAATGAACTTCCACTGCGGCAGAAAAAATAAATAAATAAATAATTCATTTTATATATACACACCCCGACCAAACACGGATGAGATGAGATGAGATGAGATGAGATGAGATGAGATGAGATGAGATGAGATGAGATGAGATGAGATGGTGCGCGTCAAGCCCGTGAGCCGTTGACCATTCGGGGCCTGCGCTACAAGCGTGCACCCAAGGCGTAGCTTGCGCTCGCGGGCCCATAATGAACTTCCACTGCGGCAGAAAAAATAAATAAATAAATAATTCATTTTATATATACACACCCCGACCAAACACGGATGAGATGAGATGAGATGAGATGAGATGAGATGAGATGAGATGAGATGAGATGAGATGAGATGAGATGAGATGAGATGAGATGAGATGAGATGAGATGAGATGAGATGAGATGAGATGGTGCGCGTCAAGCCCGTGAGCCGTTGACCATTCGGGGCCTGCGCTACAAGCGTGCACCCAAGGCGTAGCTTGCGCTCGCGGGCCCATAATGAACTTCCACTGCGGCAGAAAAAATAAATAAATAAATAATTCATTTTATATATACACACCCCGACCAAACACGGATGAGATGAGATGAGATGAGATGAGATGAGATGAGATGAGATGAGATGAGATGAGATGAGATGAGATGAGATGGTGCGCGTCAAGCCCGTGAGCCGTTGACCATTCGGGGCCTGCGCTACAAGCGTGCACCCAAGGCGTAGCTTGCGCTCGCGGGCCCATAATGAACTTCCACTGCGGCAGAAAAAATAAATAAATAAATAATTCATTTTATATATACACACCCCGACCAAACACGGATGAGATGAGATGAGATGAGATGAGATGAGATGAGATGAGATGAGATGAGATGAGATGAGATGAGATGAGATGAGATGAGATGAGATGAGATGAGATGAGATGAGATGAGATGAGATGGTGCGCGTCAAGCCCGTGAGCCGTTGACCATTCGGGGCCTGCGCTACAAGCGTGCACCCAAGGCGTAGCTTGCGCTCGCGGGCCCATAATGAACTTCCACTGCGGCAGAAAAAATAAATAAATAAATAATTCATTTTATATATACACACCCCGACCAAACACGGATGAGATGAGATGAGATGAGATGAGATGAGATGAGATGAGATGAGATGAGATGAGATGAGATGAGATGAGATGAGATGGTGCGCGTCAAGCCCGTGAGCCGTTGACCATTCGGGGCCTGCGCTACAAGCGTGCACCCAAGGCGTAGCTTGCGCTCGCGGGCCCATAATGAACTTCCACTGCGGCAGAAAAAATAAATAAATAAATAATTCATTTTATATATACACACCCCGACCAAACACGGATGAGATGAGATGAGATGAGATGAGATGAGATGAGATGAGATGAGATGAGATGAGATGAGATGAGATGAGATGAGATGAGATGAGATGAGATGAGATGAGATGGTGCGCGTCAAGCCCGTGAGCCGTTGACCATTCGGGGCCTGCGCTACAAGCGTGCACCCAAGGCGTAGCTTGCGCTCGCGGGCCCATAATGAACTTCCACTGCGGCAGAAAAAATAAATAAATAAATAATTCATTTTATATATACACACCCCGACCAAACACGGATGAGATGAGATGAGATGAGATGAGATGAGATGAGATGAGATGAGATGAGATGAGATGAGATGAGATGAGATGAGATGAGATGAGATGAGATGAGATGAGATGGTGCGCGTCAAGCCCGTGAGCCGTTGACCATTCGGGGCCTGCGCTACAAGCGTGCACCCAAGGCGTAGCTTGCGCTCGCGGGCCCATAATGAACTTCCACTGCGGCAGAAAAAATAAATAAATAAATAATTCATTTTATATATACACACCCCGACCAAACACGGATGAGATGAGATGAGATGAGATGAGATGAGATGAGATGAGATGAGATGAGATGGTGCGCGTCAAGCCCGTGAGCCGTTGACCATTCGGGGCCTGCGCTACAAGCGTGCACCCAAGGCGTAGCTTGCGCTCGCGGGCCCATAATGAACTTCCACTGCGGCAGAAAAAATAAATAAATAAATAATTCATTTTATATATACACACCCCGACCAAACACGGATGAGATGAGATGAGATGAGATGAGATGAGATGAGATGAGATGAGATGAGATGGTGCGCGTCAAGCCCGTGAGCCGTTGACCATTCGGGGCCTGCGCTACAAGCGTGCACCCAAGGCGTAGCTTGCGCTCGCGGGCCCATAATGAACTTCCACTGCGGCAGAAAAAATAAATAAATAAATAATTCATTTTATATATACACACCCCGACCAAACACGGATGAGATGAGATGAGATGAGATGAGATGAGATGAGATGAGATGAGATGAGATGAGATGAGATGAGATGAGATGAGATGAGATGAGATGAGATGAGATGAGATGAGATGAGATGAGATGGTGCGCGTCAAGCCCGTGAGCCGTTGACCATTCGGGGCCTGCGCTACAAGCGTGCACCCAAGGCGTAGCTTGCGCTCGCGGGCCCATAATGAACTTCCACTGCGGCAGAAAAAATAAATAAATAAATAATTCATTTTATATATACACACCCCGACCAAACACGGATGAGATGAGATGAGATGAGATGAGATGAGATGAGATGAGATGAGATGAGATGAGATGAGATGAGATGAGATGAGATGAGATGAGATGAGATGGTGCGCGTCAAGCCCGTGAGCCGTTGACCATTCGGGGCCTGCGCTACAAGCGTGCACCCAAGGCGTAGCTTGCGCTCGCGGGCCCATAATGAACTTCCACTGCGGCAGAAAAAATAAATAAATAAATAATTCATTTTATATATACACACCCCGACCAAACACGGATGAGATGAGATGAGATGAGATGAGATGAGATGAGATGAGATGAGATGAGATGGTGCGCGTCAAGCCCGTGAGCCGTTGACCATTCGGGGCCTGCGCTACAAGCGTGCACCCAAGGCGTAGCTTGCGCTCGCGGGCCCATAATGAACTTCCACTGCGGCAGAAAAAATAAATAAATAAATAATTCATTTTATATATACACACCCCGACCAAACACGGATGAGATGAGATGAGATGAGATGAGATGAGATGAGATGAGATGAGATGAGATGGTGCGCGTCAAGCCCGTGAGCCGTTGACCATTCGGGGCCTGCGCTACAAGCGTGCACCCAAGGCGTAGCTTGCGCTCGCGGGCCCATAATGAACTTCCACTGCGGCAGAAAAAATAAATAAATAAATAATTCATTTTATATATACACACCCCGACCAAACACGGATGAGATGAGATGAGATGAGATGAGATGAGATGAGATGAGATGAGATGAGATGAGATGAGATGAGATGAGATGAGATGAGATGAGATGAGATGAGATGAGATGAGATGAGATGAGATGAGATGAGATGAGATGAGATGAGATGAGATGAGATGAGATGAGATGAGATGAGATGAGATGAGATGAGATGAGATGAGATGAGATGAGATGAGATGAGATGAGATGAGATGGTGCGCGTCAAGCCCGTGAGCCGTTGACCATTCGGGGCCTGCGCTACAAGCGTGCACCCAAGGCGTAGCTTGCGCTCGCGGGCCCATAATGAACTTCCACTGCGGCAGAAAAAATAAATAAATAAATAATTCATTTTATATATACACACCCCGACCAAACACGGATGAGATGAGATGAGATGAGATGAGATGAGATGAGATGAGATGAGATGAGATGAGATGAGATGAGATGAGATGAGATGAGATGAGATGAGATGAGATGAGATGAGATGAGATGAGATGAGATGAGATGAGATGAGATGAGATGAGATGAGATGAGATGAGATGAGATGAGATGAGATGGTGCGCGTCAAGCCCGTGAGCCGTTGACCATTCGGGGCCTGCGCTACAAGCGTGCACCCAAGGCGTAGCTTGCGCTCGCGGGCCCATAATGAACTTCCACTGCGGCAGAAAAAATAAATAAATAAATAATTCATTTTATATATACACACCCCGACCAAACACGGATGAGATGAGATGAGATGAGATGAGATGAGATGAGATGAGATGAGATGAGATGAGATGAGATGAGATGAGATGAGATGAGATGAGATGAGATGAGATGAGATGAGATGAGATGAGATGAGATGAGATGGTGCGCGTCAAGCCCGTGAGCCGTTGACCATTCGGGGCCTGCGCTACAAGCGTGCACCCAAGGCGTAGCTTGCGCTCGCGGGCCCATAATGAACTTCCACTGCGGCAGAAAAAATAAATAAATAAATAATTCATTTTATATATACACACCCCGACCAAACACGGATGAGATGAGATGAGATGAGATGAGATGAGATGAGATGAGATGAGATGAGATGAGATGAGATGAGATGAGATGAGATGAGATGAGATGAGATGAGATGAGATGAGATGAGATGAGATGAGATGAGATGAGATGGTGCGCGTCAAGCCCGTGAGCCGTTGACCATTCGGGGCCTGCGCTACAAGCGTGCACCCAAGGCGTAGCTTGCGCTCGCGGGCCCATAATGAACTTCCACTGCGGCAGAAAAAATAAATAAATAAATAATTCATTTTATATATACACACCCCGACCAAACACGGATGAGATGAGATGAGATGAGATGAGATGAGATGAGATGAGATGAGATGAGATGAGATGAGATGAGATGAGATGAGATGAGATGAGATGAGATGAGATGAGATGAGATGAGATGAGATGAGATGAGATGAGATGAGATGAGATGAGATGAGATGAGATGAGATGAGATGAGATGAGATGAGATGAGATGAGATGAGATGAGATGAGATGAGATGAGATGAGATGAGATGAGATGAGATGAGATGAGATGAGATGAGATGAGATGAGATGAGATGAGATGAGATGAGATGAGATGGTGCGCGTCAAGCCCGTGAGCCGTTGACCATTCGGGGCCTGCGCTACAAGCGTGCACCCAAGGCGTAGCTTGCGCTCGCGGGCCCATAATGAACTTCCACTGCGGCAGAAAAAATAAATAAATAAATAATTCATTTTATATATACACACCCCGACCAAACACGGATGAGATGAGATGAGATGAGATGAGATGAGATGAGATGAGATGAGATGAGATGAGATGAGATGAGATGAGATGAGATGAGATGAGATGAGATGAGATGAGATGAGATGAGATGAGATGAGATGAGATGAGATGAGATGAGATGAGATGAGATGAGATGAGATGAGATGAGATGAGATGAGATGAGATGAGATGAGATGAGATGAGATGAGATGAGATGAGATGAGATGAGATGAGATGAGATGAGATGAGATGAGATGAGATGAGATGAGATGAGATGAGATGAGATGAGATGAGATGAGATGAGATGAGATGAGATGAGATGAGATGAGATGAGATGAGATGAGATGAGATGAGATGAGATGAGATGAGATGAGATGAGATGAGATGAGATGAGATGAGATGAGATGAGATGAGATGAGATGAGATGAGATGAGATGAGATGAGATGAGATGAGATGAGATGAGATGAGATGAGATGAGATGAGATGAGATGAGATGAGATGAGATGAGATGAGATGAGATGAGATGAGATGAGATGAGATGAGATGAGATGAGATGAGATGAGATGAGATGAGATGAGATGAGATGAGATGAGATGAGATGAGATGAGATGAGATGAGATGAGATGAGATGAGATGAGATGAGATGAGATGAGATGAGATGAGATGAGATGAGATGAGATGAGATGAGATGAGATGAGATGAGATGAGATGAGATGAGATGAGATGAGATGAGATGAGATGAGATGAGATGAGATGAGATGAGATGAGATGAGATGAGATGAGATGAGATGAGATGAGATGAGATGAGATGAGATGAGATGAGATGAGATGAGATGAGATGAGATGAGATGAGATGAGATGAGATGAGATGAGATGAGATGAGATGAGATGAGATGAGATGAGATGAGATGAGATGAGATGAGATGAGATGAGATGAGATGAGATGAGATGAGATGAGATGAGATGAGATGAGATGAGATGAGATGAGATGAGATGAGATGAGATGAGATGAGATGAGATGAGATGAGATGAGATGAGATGAGATGAGATGAGATGAGATGAGATGAGATGAGATGAGATGAGATGAGATGAGATGAGATGAGATGAGATGAGATGAGATGAGATGAGATGAGATGAGATGAGATGAGATGAGATGAGATGAGATGAGATGAGATGAGATGAGATGAGATGAGATGAGATGAGATGAGATGAGATGAATGAGATGAGATGAGATGAGATGAGATGAGATGAGATGAGATGAGATGAGATGAGATGAGATGAGATGAGATGAGATGAGATGAGATGAGATGAGATGAGATGAGATGAGATGAGATGAGATGAGATGAGATGAGATGAGATGAGATGAGATGAGATGAGATGAGATGAGATGAGATGAGATGAGATGAGATGAGATGAGATGAGATGAGATGGTGCGCGTCAAGCCCGTGAGCCGTTGACCATTCGGGGCCTGCGCTACAAGCGTGCACCCAAGGCGTAGCTTGCGCTCGCGGGCCCATAATGAACTTCCACTGCGGCAGAAAAAATAAATAAATAAATAATTCATTTTATATATACACACCCCGACCAAACACGGATGAGATGAGATGAGATGAGATGAGATGAGATGAGATGAGATGAGATGAGATGAGATGAGATGAGATGAGATGAGATGAGATGAGATGAGATGAGATGAGATGAGATGAGATGAGATGAGATGAGATGGTGCGCGTCAAGCCCGTGAGCCGTTGACCATTCGGGGCCTGCGCTACAAGCGTGCACCCAAGGCGTAGCTTGCGCTCGCGGGCCCATAATGAACTTCCACTGCGGCAGAAAAAATAAATAAATAAATAATTCATTTTATATATACACACCCCGACCAAACACGGATGAGATGAGATGAGATGAGATGAGATGAGATGAGATGAGATGAGATGAGATGAGATGAGATGAGATGAGATGAGATGAGATGAGATGAGATGAGATGAGATGAGATGAGATGAGATGAGATGAGATGAGATGGTGCGCGTCAAGCCCGTGAGCCGTTGACCATTCGGGGCCTGCGCTACAAGCGTGCACCCAAGGCGTAGCTTGCGCTCGCGGGCCCATAATGAACTTCCACTGCGGCAGAAAAAATAAATAAATAAATAATTCATTTTATATATACACACCCCGACCAAACACGGATGAGATGAGATGAGATGAGATGAGATGAGATGAGATGAGATGAGATGAGATGAGATGAGATGAGATGAGATGAGATGAGATGAGATGAGATGAGATGAGATGAGATGAGATGAGATGAGATGAGATGAGATGGTGCGCGTCAAGCCCGTGAGCCGTTGACCATTCGGGGCCTGCGCTACAAGCGTGCACCCAAGGCGTAGCTTGCGCTCGCGGGCCCATAATGAACTTCCACTGCGGCAGAAAAAATAAATAAATAAATAATTCATTTTATATATACACACCCCGACCAAACACGGATGAGATGAGATGAGATGAGATGAGATGAGATGAGATGAGATGAGATGAGATGAGATGAGATGAGATGAGATGAGATGAGATGAGATGAGATGAGATGAGATGAGATGAGATGAGATGAGATGAGATGAGATGAGATGAGATGAGATGAGATGAGATGAGATGAGATGAGATGAGATGAGATGAGATGAGATGAGATGAGATGAGATGAGATGAGATGAGATGAGATGAGATGAGATGAGATGAGATGAGATGAGATGAGATGAGATGAGATGAGATGAGATGAGATGGTGCGCGTCAAGCCCGTGAGCCGTTGACCATTCGGGGCCTGCGCTACAAGCGTGCACCCAAGGCGTAGCTTGCGCTCGCGGGCCCATAATGAACTTCCACTGCGGCAGAAAAAATAAATAAATAAATAATTCATTTTATATATACACACCCCGACCAAACACGGATGAGATGAGATGAGATGAGATGAGATGAGATGAGATGAGATGAGATGAGATGAGATGAGATGAGATGAGATGAGATGAGATGAGATGAGATGAGATGAGATGAGAGATGAGATGAGATGAGATGAGATGAGATGAGATGAGATGAGATGAGATGAGATGAGATGAGATGAGAATGAGATGAGATGAGATGAGATGAGATGAGATGAGATGAGATGAGATGAGATGAGATGAGATGAGATGAGATGAGATGAGATGAGATGAGATGAGATGAGATGAGATGAGATGAGATGAGATGAGATGAGATGAGATGAGATGAGATGAGATGAGATGAGATGAGATGAGATGAGATGAGATGAGAATGAGATGAGATGAGATGAGATGAGATGAGATGAGATGAGATGAGATGAGATGAGATGAGATGAGATGAGATGAGATGAGATGAGATGAGATGAGATGAGATGAGATGAGATGAGATGAGATGAGATGAGATGAGATGAGATGAGATGAGATGAGATGAGATGAGATGAGATGAGATGAGATGAGATGAGATGAGATGAGATGAGATGAGATGAGATGAGATGAGATGAGATGAGATGAGATGAGATGAGTGAGATGAGATGAGATGAGATGAGATGAGATGAGATGAGATGAGATGAGATGAGATGAGATGAGATGAGATGAGATGAGATGAGATGAGATGAGATGAGATGAGATGAGATGAGATGAGATGAGATGAGATGAGATGAGATGAGATGAGATGAGATGAGATGAGATGAGATGAGATGAGATGAGATGAGATGAGATGAGATGAGATGAGATGAGATGAGATGAGATGAGATGAGATGAGATGAGATGAGATGAGATGAGATGATGAGATGAGATGAGATGAGATGAGATGAGATGAGATGAGATGAGATGAGATGAGATGAGATGAGATGAGATGAGAGAGATGAGATGAGATGAGATGAGATGAGATGAGATGAGATGAGATGAGATGAGATGAGATGAGATGAGATGAGATGAGATGAGATGAGATGAGATGAGATGAGATGAGATGAGATGAGATAGATGAGATGAGATGAGATGAGATGAGAGATGAGATGAGATGAGATGAGATGAGATGAGATGAGATGAGATGAGATGAGATGAGATGAGATGAGATGAGATGAGATGAGATGAGATGAGATGAGATGAGATGAGATGAGATGAGATGAGATGAGATGAGATGAGATGAGATGAGATGAGATGGATGAGATGAGATGAGATGAGATGAGATGAGATGAGATGAGATGAGATGAGATGAGATGGATGAGATGAGATGAGATGAGATGAGATGAGATGAGATGAGATGAGAGAGATGAGATGAGATGAGATGAGATGAGATTGAGATGAGATGAGATGAGATGAGATGAGATGAGATGAGATGAGATGAGATGAGATGAGATGAGATGAGATGAGATGAGATGAGATGAGATGAGATGAGATGAGATGAGATGAGATGAGATGAGATGAGATGAGATGAGATGAGATGAGATGAGATGAGATGAGATGAGATGAGATGAGATGGATGAGATGAAGATGAGATGAGATGAGATGAGATGAGATGAGATGAGATGAGATGAGATGAGATGAGATGGAGATGAGATGAGTGAGATGAGATGAGATGAGATGAGATGAGATGAGATGAGATGAGATGAGATGAGATGAGATGAGATGAGATGAGATGAGATGAGATGAGATGAGATGAGATGAGATGAGATGAGATGAGATGAGATGAGATGAGATGAGATGAGATGAGATGAGATGAGATGAGATGAGATGAGATGAGATGAGATGAGATGAGATGAGATGAGATGAGATGAGATGAGATGAGATGAGATGAGATGAGATGAGATGAGATGAGATGAGATGAGATGAGATGAGATGAGATGAGATGAGATGAGATGAGATGAGATGAGATGAGATGAGATGAGATGAGATGAGATGAGATGAGATGAGATGAGATGAGATGAGATGAGATGAGATGAGATGAGATGAGATGAGATGAGATGAGATGAGATGAGATGAGATGAGATGAGATGAGATGAGATGAGATGAGATGAGATGAGATGAGATGAGATGAGATGAGATGAGATGAGATGAGATGAGATGAGATGAGATGAGATGAGATGAGATGAGATGAGATGAGATGAGATGAGATGAGATGAGATGAGATGAGATGAGATGAGATGAGATGAGATGAGATGAGATGAGATGAGATGAGATGAGATGAGATGAGATGAGATGAGATGAGATGAGATGAGATGAGATGAGATGAGATGAGATGAGATGAGATGAGATGAGATGAGATGAGATGAGATGAGATGAGATGAGATGAGATGAGATGAGATGAGATGAGATGAGATGAGATGAGATGAGATGAGATGAGATGAGATGAGATGAGATGAGATGAGATGAGATGAGATGAGATGAGATGAGATGAGATGAGATGAGATGAGATGAGATGAGATGAGATGAGATGAGATGAGATGAGATGAGATGAGATGAGATGAGATGAGATGAGATGAGATGAGATGAGATGAGATGAGATGAGATGAGATGAGATGAGATGAGATGAGATGAGATGAGATGAGATGAGATGAGATGAGATGAGATGAGATGAGATGAGATGAGATGAGATGAGATGAGATGAGATGAGATGAGATGAGATGAGATGAGATGAGATGAGATGAGATGAGATGAGATGTGAGATGAGATGAGATGAGATGAGATGAGATGAGATGAGATGAGATGAGATGAGATGAGATGAGATGAGATGAGATGAGATGAGATGAGATGAGATGAGATGAGATGAGATGAGATGAGATGAGATGAGATGAGATGAGATGAGATGAGATGAGATGAGATGAGATGAGATGAGATGAGATGAGATGAGATGAGATGAGATGAGATGAGATGAGATGAGATGAGATGAGATGAGATGAGATGAGATGAGATGAGATGAGATGAGATGAGATGAGATGAGATGAGATGAGATGAGATGAGATGAGATGAGATGAGATGAGATGAGATGAGATGAGATGAGATGAGATGAGATGAGATGAGATGAGATGAGATGAGATGAGATGAGATGAGATGAGATGAGATGAGATGAGATGAGATGAGATGAGATGAGATGAGATGAGATGAGATGAGATGAGATGAGATGAGTGAGATGAGATGAGATGAGATGAGATGAGATGAGATGAGATGAGATGAGATGAGATGAGATGAGATGAGATGAGATGAGATGAGATGAGATGAGATGAGATGAGATGAGATGAGATGAGATGAGATGAGATGAGATGAGATGAGATGAGATGAGATGAGATGAGATGAGATGAGATGAGATGAGATGAGATGAGATGAGATGAGATGAGATGAGATGAGATGAGATGAGATGAGATGAGATGAGATGAGATGAGATGAGATGAGATGAGATGAGATGAGATGAGATGAGATGAGATGAGATGAGATGAGATGAGATGAGATGAGATGAGATGAGATGAGATGAGATGAGATGAGATGAGATGAGATGAGATGAGATGAGATGAGATGAGATGAGATGAGATGAGATGAGATGAGATGAGATGAGATGAGATGAGATGAGATGAGATGAGATGAGATGAGATGAGATGAGATGAGATGAGATGAGATGAGATGAGATGAGATGAGATGAGATGAGATGAGATGAGATGAGATGAGATGAGATGAGATGAGATGAGATGAGATGAGATGAGATGAGATGAGATGAGATGAGATGAGATGAGATGAGATGAGATGAGATGAGATGAGATGAGATGAGATGAGATGAGATGAGATGAGATGAGATGAGATGAGATGAGATGAGATGAGATGAGTGAGATGAGATGAGATGAGATGAGATGAGATGAGATGAGATGAGATGAGATGAGATGAGATGAGATGAGATGAGATGAGATGAGATGAGATGAGATGAGATGAGATGAGATGAGATGAGATGAGATGAGATGAGATGAGATGAGATGAGATGAGATGAGATGAGATGAGATGAGATGAGATGAGATGAGATGAGATGAGATGAGATGAGATGAGATGAGATGAGATGAGATGAGATGAGATGAGATGAGATGAGATGAGATGAGATGAGATGAGATGAGATGAGATGAGATGAGATGAGATGAGATGAGATGAGATGAGATGAGATGAGATGAGATGAGATGAGATGAGATGAGATGAGATGAGATGAGATGAGATGAGATGAGATGAGATGAGATGAGATGAGATGAGATGAGATGAGATGAGATGAGATGAGATGAGATGAGATGAGATGAGATGAGATGAGATGAGATGAGATGAGATGAGATGAGATGAGATGAGATGAGATGAGATGAGATGAGATGAGATGAGATGAGATGAGATGAGATGAGATGAGATGAGATGAGATGAGATGAGATGAGATGAGATGAGATGAGATGAGATGAGATGAGATGAGATGAGATGAGATGAGATGAGATGAGATGAGATGAGATGAGATGAGATGAGATGAGATGAGATGAGATGAGATGAGATGAGATGAGATGAGATGAGATGAGATGAGATGAGATGAGATGAGATGAGATGAGATGAGATGAGATGAGATGAGATGAGATGAGATGAGATGAGATGAGATGAGATGAGATGAGATGAGATGAGATGAGATGAGATGAGATGAGATGAGATGAGATGAGATGAGATGAGATGAGATGAGATGAGATGAGATGAGATGAGATGAGATGAGATGAGATGAGATGAGATGAGATGAGATGAGATGAGATGAGATGAGATGAGATGAGATGAGATGAGATGAGATGAGATGAGATGAGATGAGATGAGATGAGATGAGATGAGATGAGATGAGATGAGATGAGATGAGATGAGATGAGATGAGATGAGATGAGATGAGATGAGATGAGATGAGATGAGATGAGATGAGATGAGATGAGATGAGATGAGATGAGATGAGATGAGATGAGATGAGATGAGATGAGATGAGATGAGATGAGATGAGATGAGATGAGATGAGATGAGATGAGATGAGATGAGATGAGATGAGATGAGATGAGATGAGATGAGATGAGATGAGATGAGATGAGATGAGATGAGATGAGATGAGATGAGATGAGATGAGATGAGATGAGATGAGATGAGATGAGATGAGATGAGATGAGATGAGATGAGATGAGATGAGATGAGATGAGATGAGATGAGATGAGATGAGATGAGATGAGATGAGATGAGATGAGATGAGATGAGATGAGATGAGATGAGATGAGATGAGATGAGATGAGATGAGATGAGATGAGATGAGATGAGATGAGATGAGATGAGATGAGATGAGATGAGATGAGATGAGATGAGATGAGATGAGATGAGATGAGATGAGATGAGATGAGATGAGATGAGATGAGATGAGATGAGATGAGATGAGATGAGATGAGATGAGATGAGATGAGATGAGATGAGATGAGATGAGATGAGATGAGATGAGATGAGATGAGATGAGATGAGATGAGATGAGATGAGATGAGATGAGATGAGATGAGATGAGATGAGATGAGATGAGATGAGATGAGATGAGATGAGATGAGATGAGATGAGATGAGATGAGATGAGATGAGATGAGATGAGATGAGATGAGATGAGATGAGATGAGATGAGATGAGATGAGATGAGATGAGATGAGATGAGATGAGATGAGATGAGATGAGATGAGATGAGATGAGATGAGATGAGATGAGATGAGATGAGATGAGATGAGATGAGATGAGATGAGATGAGATGAGATGAGATGAGATGAGATGAGATGAGATGAGATGAGATGAGATGAGATGAGATGAGATGAGATGAGATGAGATGAGATGAGATGAGATGAGATGAGATGAGATGAGATGAGATGAGATGAGATGAGATGAGATGAGATGAGATGAGATGAGATGAGATGAGATGAGATGAGATGAGATGAGATGAGATGAGATGAGATGAGATGAGATGAGATGAGATGAGATGAGATGAGATGAGATGAGATGAGATGAGATGAGATGAGATGAGATGAGATGAGATGAGATGAGATGAGATGAGATGAGATGAGATGAGATGAGATGAGATGAGATGAGATGAGATGAGATGAGATGAGATGAGATGAGATGAGATGAGATGAGATGAGATGAGATGAGATGAGATGAGATGAGATGAGATGAGATGAGATGAGATGAGATGAGATGAGATGAGATGAGATGAGATGAGATGAGATGAGATGAGATGAGATGAGATGAGATGAGATGAGATGAGATGAGATGAGATGAGATGAGATGAGATGAGATGAGATGAGATGAGATGAGATGAGATGAGATGAGATGAGATGAGATGAGATGAGATGAGATGAGATGAGATGAGATGAGATGAGATGAGATGAGATGAGATGAGATGAGATGAGATGAGATGAGATGAGATGAGATGAGATGAGATGAGATGAGATGAGATGAGATGAGATGAGATGAGATGAGATGAGATGAGATGAGATGAGATGAGATGAGATGAGATGAGATGAGATGAGATGAGATGAGATGAGATGAGATGAGATGAGATGAGATGAGATGAGATGAGATGAGATGAGATGAGATGAGATGAGATGAGATGAGATGAGATGAGATGAGATGAGATGAGATGAGATGAGATGAGATGAGATGAGATGAGATGAGATGAGATGAGATGAGATGAGATGAGATGAGATGAGATGAGATGAGATGAGATGAGATGAGATGAGATGAGATGAGATGAGATGAGATGAGATGAGATGAGATGAGATGAGATGAGATGAGATGAGATGAGATGAGATGAGATGAGATGAGATGAGATGAGATGAGATGAGATGAGATGAGATGAGATGAGATGAGATGAGATGAGATGAGATGAGATGAGATGAGATGAGATGAGATGAGATGAGATGAGATGAGATGAGATGAGATGAGATGAGATGAGATGAGATGAGATGAGATGAGATGAGATGAGATGAGATGAGATGAGATGAGATGAGATGAGATGAGATGAGATGAGATGAGATGAGATGAGATGAGATGAGATGAGATGAGATGAGATGAGATGAGATGAGATGAGATGAGATGAGATGAGATGAGATGAGATGAGATGAGATGAGATGAGATGAGATGAGATGAGATGAGATGAGATGAGATGAGATGAGATGAGATGAGATGAGATGAGATGAGATGAGATGAGATGAGATGAGATGAGATGAGATGAGATGAGATGAGATGAGATGAGATGAGATGAGATGAGATGAGATGAGATGAGATGAGATGAGATGAGATGAGATGAGATGAGATGAGATGAGATGAGATGAGATGAGATGAGATGAGATGAGATGAGATGAGATGAGATGAGATGAGATGAGATGAGATGAGATGAGATGAGATGAGATGAGATGAGATGAGATGAGATGAGATGAGATGAGATGAGATGAGATGAGATGAGATGAGATGAGATGAGATGAGATGAGATGAGATGAGATGAGATGAGATGAGATGAGATGAGATGAGATGAGATGAGATGAGATGAGATGAGATGAGATGAGATGAGATGAGATGAGATGAGATGAGATGAGATGAGATGAGATGAGATGAGATGAGATGAGATGAGATGAGATGAGATGAGATGAGATGAGATGAGATGAGATGAGATGAGATGAGATGAGATGAGATGAGATGAGATGAGATGAGATGAGATGAGATGAGATGAGATGAGATGAGATGAGATGAGATGAGATGAGATGAGATGAGATGAGATGAGATGAGATGAGATGAGATGAGATGAGATGAGATGAGATGAGATGAGATGAGATGAGATGAGATGAGATGAGATGAGATGAGATGAGATGAGATGAGATGAGATGAGATGAGATGAGATGAGATGAGATGAGATGAGATGAGATGAGATGAGATGAGATGAGATGAGATGAGATGAGATGAGATGAGATGAGATGAGATGAGATGAGATGAGATGAGATGAGATGAGATGAGATGAGATGAGATGAGATGAGATGAGATGAGATGAGATGAGATGAGATGAGATGAGATGAGATGAGATGAGATGAGATGAGATGAGATGAGATGAGATGAGATGAGATGAGATGAGATGAGATGAGATGAGATGAGATGAGATGAGATGAGATGAGATGAGATGAGATGAGATGAGATGAGATGAGATGAGATGAGATGAGATGAGATGAGATGAGATGAGATGAGATGAGATGAGATGAGATGAGATGAGATGAGATGAGATGAGATGAGATGAGATGAGATGAGATGAGATGAGATGAGATGAGATGAGATGAGATGAGATGAGATGAGATGAGATGAGATGAGATGAGATGAGATGAGATGAGATGAGATGAGATGAGATGAGATGAGATGAGATGAGATGAGATGAGATGAGATGAGATGAGATGAGATGAGATGAGATGAGATGAGATGAGATGAGATGAGATGAGATGAGATGAGATGAGATGAGATGAGATGAGATGAGATGAGATGAGATGAGATGAGATGAGATGAGATGAGATGAGATGAGATGAGATGAGATGAGATGAGATGAGATGAGATGAGATGAGATGAGATGAGATGAGATGAGATGAGATGAGATGAGATGAGATGAGATGAGATGAGATGAGATGAGATGAGATGAGATGAGATGAGATGAGATGAGATGAGATGAGATGAGATGAGATGAGATGAGATGAGATGAGATGAGATGAGATGAGATGAGATGAGATGAGATGAGATGAGATGAGATGAGATGAGATGAGATGAGATGAGATGAGATGAGATGAGATGAGATGAGATGAGATGAGATGAGATGAGATGAGATGAGATGAGATGAGATGAGATGAGATGAGATGAGATGAGATGAGATGAGATGAGATGAGATGAGATGAGATGAGATGAGATGAGATGAGATGAGATGAGATGAGATGAGATGAGATGAGATGAGATGAGATGAGATGAGATGAGATGAGATGAGATGAGATGAGATGAGATGAGATGAGATGAGATGAGATGAGATGAGATGAGATGAGATGAGATGAGATGAGATGAGATGAGATGAGATGAGATGAGATGAGATGAGATGAGATGAGATGAGATGAGATGAGATGAGATGAGATGAGATGAGATGAGATGAGATGAGATGAGATGAGATGAGATGAGATGAGATGAGATGAGATGAGATGAGATGAGATGAGATGAGATGAGATGAGATGAGATGAGATGAGATGAGATGAGATGAGATGAGATGAGATGAGATGAGATGAGATGAGATGAGATGAGATGAGATGAGATGAGATGAGATGAGATGAGATGAGATGAGATGAGATGAGATGAGATGAGATGAGATGAGATGAGATGAGATGAGATGAGATGAGATGAGATGAGATGAGATGAGATGAGATGAGATGAGATGAGATGAGATGAGATGAGATGAGATGAGATGAGATGAGATGAGATGAGATGAGATGAGATGAGATGAGATGAGATGAGATGAGATGAGATGAGATGAGATGAGATGAGATGAGATGAGATGAGATGAGATGAGATGAGATGAGATGAGATGAGATGAGATGAGATGAGATGAGATGAGATGAGATGAGATGAGATGAGATGAGATGAGATGAGATGAGATGAGATGAGATGAGATGAGATGAGATGAGATGAGATGAGATGAGATGAGATGAGATGAGATGAGATGAGATGAGATGAGATGAGATGAGATGAGATGAGATGAGATGAGATGAGATGAGATGAGATGAGATGAGATGAGATGAGATGAGATGAGATGAGATGAGATGAGATGAGATGAGATGAGATGAGATGAGATGAGATGAGATGAGATGAGATGAGATGAGATGAGATGAGATGAGATGAGATGAGATGAGATGAGATGAGATGAGATGAGATGAGATGAGATGAGATGAGATGAGATGAGATGAGATGAGATGAGATGAGATGAGATGAGATGAGATGAGATGAGATGAGATGAGATGAGATGAGATGAGATGAGATGAGATGAGATGAGATGAGATGAGATGAGATGAGATGAGATGAGATGAGATGAGATGAGATGAGATGAGATGAGATGAGATGAGATGAGATGAGATGAGATGAGATGAGATGAGATGAGATGAGATGAGATGAGATGAGATGAGATGAGATGAGATGAGATGAGATGAGATGAGATGAGATGAGATGAGATGAGATGAGATGAGATGAGATGAGATGAGATGAGATGAGATGAGATGAGATGAGATGAGATGAGATGAGATGAGATGAGATGAGATGAGATGAGATGAGATGAGATGAGATGAGATGAGATGAGATGAGATGAGATGAGATGAGATGAGATGAGATGAGATGAGATGAGATGAGATGAGATGAGATGAGATGAGATGAGATGAGATGAGATGAGATGAGATGAGATGAGATGAGATGAGATGAGATGAGATGAGATGAGATGAGATGAGATGAGATGAGATGAGATGAGATGAGATGAGATGAGATGAGATGAGATGAGATGAGATGAGATGAGATGAGATGAGATGAGATGAGATGAGATGAGATGAGATGAGATGAGATGAGATGAGATGAGATGAGATGAGATGAGATGAGATGAGATGAGATGAGATGAGATGAGATGAGATGAGATGAGATGAGATGAGATGAGATGAGATGAGATGAGATGAGATGAGATGAGATGAGATGAGATGAGATGAGATGAGATGAGATGAGATGAGATGAGATGAGATGAGATGAGATGAGATGAGATGAGATGAGATGAGATGAGATGAGATGAGATGAGATGAGATGAGATGAGATGAGATGAGATGAGATGAGATGAGATGAGATGAGATGAGATGAGATGAGATGA
The DNA here is from genome assembly GCF_965119305.1 of Pelophylax lessonae. Lineage (NCBI taxonomy): Eukaryota > Metazoa > Chordata > Amphibia > Anura > Ranidae > Pelophylax > Pelophylax lessonae. The sequence continues at coordinate 220,313,466 of NC_138773.1, forward strand.
GATGAGATGAGATGAGATGAGATGAGATGAGATGAGATGAGATGAGATGAGATGAGATGAGATGAGATGAGATGAGATGAGATGAGATGAGATGAGATGAGATGAGATGAGATGAGATGAGATGAGATGAGATGAGATGAGATGAGATGAGATGAGATGAGATGAGATGAGATGAGATGAGATGAGATGAGATGAGATGAGATGAGATGAGATGAGATGAGATGAGATGAGATGAGATGAGATGAGATGAGATGAGATGAGATGAGATGAGATGAGATGAGATGAGATGAGATGAGATGAGATGAGATGAGATGAGATGAGATGAGATGAGATGAGATGAGATGAGATGAGATGAGATGAGATGAGATGAGATGAGATGAGATGAGATGAGATGAGATGAGATGAGATGAGATGAGATGAGATGAGATGAGATGAGATGAGATGAGATGAGATGAGATGAGATGAGATGAGATGAGATGAGATGAGATGAGATGAGATGAGATGAGATGAGATGAGATGAGATGAGATGAGATGAGATGAGATGAGATGAGATGAGATGAGATGAGATGAGATGAGATGAGATGAGATGAGATGAGATGAGATGAGATGAGATGAGATGAGATGAGATGAGATGAGATGAGATGAGATGAGATGAGATGAGATGAGATGAGATGAGATGAGATGAGATGAGATGAGATGAGATGAGATGAGATGAGATGAGATGAGATGAGATGAGATGAGATGAGATGAGATGAGATGAGATGAGATGAGATGAGATGAGATGAGATGAGATGAGATGAGATGAGATGAGATGAGATGAGATGAGATGAGATGAGATGAGATGAGATGAGATGAGATGAGATGAGATGAGATGAGATGAGATGAGATGAGATGAGATGAGATGAGATGAGATGAGATGAGATGAGATGAGATGAGATGAGATGAGATGAGATGAGATGAGATGAGATGAGATGAGATGAGATGAGATGAGATGAGATGAGATGAGATGAGATGAGATGAGATGAGATGAGATGAGATGAGATGAGATGAGATGAGATGAGATGAGATGAGATGAGATGAGATGAGATGAGCTGAGATGAGATGAGATGAGATGAGATGAGATGAGATGAGATGAGATGAGATGAGATGAGATGAGATGAGATGAGATGAGATGAGATGAGATGAGATGAGATGAGATGAGATGAGATGAGATGAGATGAG